>NC_086454.1:307650980-307865980 GCF_028390025.1 Pseudophryne corroboree | reverse complement strand
ATCCTGATGCTCCCACGCCGCGGAACCTGCGGGTTAGGAACTACGCTGAAAGCCAACCCCACTGCCTTGACGACTTTTGTTCAGTCCTTCCCATTAACTACTTAACTTTTCTGGGTAGTCTTGGCCATACTGCCCCAATTTCGATGGGACAGTCCCGCTTTGGGAGCTCTGTCCCATCATAGCGATCGGGACTGTACTGCCCAGTTAACCAGGCAGTTGAGAGTTATGTCCCATTTCAAAGCAGCGTTGTCGCAACCCTGCCAGTGGTTCTGGGTGGGATGCGGTCAATTTACCTACAATCTAAATCCCCACAACTATTGACTGACGGTCAAAATCCCGACAAGGTCAAAATCCACTGACAAGGTCAAAATACCGACAGGACAAAAAGTTGATGTGAGTTTTTCGTTATTTTTTTACTAAAAACGACTTGTTCATACTTTACCATCTCAGTGGACCTGGAAGGGGAGTATAATAGTGTGCCGAGCGCAGAAAGGCACTGCGCCCAAAGCATGGCGAGCGGACGCGGTACACTTATACGGTGTCAATGTCGACCTATGTTGAAATACACAACAACAACAAAATTGCGAAAAACTTGTCGATTTTTTGACCTGTCGACATTTTAAATGTCGGCATTTAGACCTTGTCGGGATTTTGACCGTCGGTCAATTGCTGTCTGGATTTTGACCGCCGGGATTTTGATTGTAGGTATTTCATTCATACTAAACCCGTTCTGTGTGACAGGAGGGGACTAGGGGAGTAATTCAGAGTTGATCGTAGCAGCAATTTTGTTAGCAGTTGGGCAAAACCATGTGCACTGCAGGGGGGGCAGATGTAACATGTGCAGAGAGAGATAGATTTGGGTGGGTAATTTTGTTTCTGTGCAGGGTAAATACTGGCTGCTATATTTTTACACTGCAATTTAGATTTCATTTTTAACACACCCCACCCAAATCTAACTCTCTCTGCACATGTTACATCTGCCCCACCTGCAGTGCACATGGTTTTGCCCAACTGCTAACAAATTTGCTGCTGCGATCAACTCTGAATTGCCCCCTAGAGGTCTACAAGGGGCAGCCCAGCGCTTTACAACACTAGACCCCTCCTCTCTGCGATTTCCCATGAGCGTTGCTGCTTTGTTGGGAGGTATGGTCTTGTCAGGATTGATTAACACCCAAATTGCAGTTCCAGAGTAAAGCTGGGTACCCACCTAAACAATTGTCTGCCCATTCTAACGATATCGGGAAAATGGCCGTTTATTGCGTATGCAGTGCTGATGCAGGAGCGTTAGCCGATAAGCGGCTTATAACGCTCCTGCAGCAGATAACCTCTTGCTTGAACTCATGTGTAGAAGAAAATAAGCTTCCAATTTAACACATTGTAGCCTCGACAAGTTGCTTCACAGAAAGATAATAGGTTAATCAAATGACAAAAGCATAAATAGCCATGGGTTACATCTGTACCGTTATATTTATACAGTGGATAATAATTATTATTTGTGCTTAGCTCTCCACTACGCTGCAATGCCCGCAGATGGCCCCTCTCTGACCTGGCCTCTGCCATAAACTCTTCTGCCAGGAGCCTAGAGAACCTAAGTGGAAATAATTAGTCCTGTGGTGGCTGAAATAAAACATAACTGGGCTGGCAGCAAAATGCTGGACAGCGCGATGCCAGCCGGGTTCGTCTACTGCATAACCGTACACAGAGAACTTTCCACAGGTCCTTCACGATTAAACACATGTGAGCGTCAGACTGGTTTAATGGACCGCTGAACGGAATGTACAGAATTAGTCATCTAATAAGAAATATGATCTTACAGAGAATCCAATGGAGGCAGCCATTTTTGTGGCTGAGCCATTTTCCAGCTTACCAATTCTCTGGCATTTAGGGGGTAATTCATTTCAGACCTGATTGCTGTGCTGCGAATTTGCAGAGGTCTGCGATCATATAGTTGCCACCCAGACAGCGAGAAAACCTGCCCTGTGCAAGTCTATGCACTCCGTGCGAAAATCTCTGCGACTGCCTGTCAGCTGCAAATCCATTTGCAACTCTAATGATTTTTCCAGTCTGTGCGTAGCCCAGGACTTACTCCTAAAGTGCAATAGAATCAGGCTGATCGGGGGCCGGAGCTACCGTCACAAACACTCCCTGAAAACGCATGCCTGCGTTTTTCCTGACACTCCCAGAAAACGGCCAGTTACCACCCCCAAACGCCGGCTTCCTGTCAATTAACCTGCGTACGCCTAGGGATAAAAAGACGTTGGATTTTTTTTTTAGCAGAAAAACAATCTTACACCTGCATGAAAATGCGCATACAAGAAACAGAAGAATGGGAATCTAAAAAGGGTGTTACCCTCACCCACATAAATACTCTAAACCACCAATGAAATTTAGATATCCTTTCTCCTGCGCTCCCTTAATTGATAAATAGCAGAAGGAAACAAACTCTACTTATCTTGAAGCAGAGAGCTTCTTCACATCCCACTGTCTCCAGAATGTATTTTTGTAGTCAGTAACGATATAGGGGGTAATTCCAAGTTGATCGCAGCAGGATTTTTGATAGCAATTGGGCAAAACCATGTGCACTGCAGGGGAGACAGATATAACGTGCAGAGAGAGTTTGGTTTGGGTGGGTTATTTTGTTTCTGTGCAGGGTAAACACTGGCTGCTTTATTTTTACACTGCAAATTAGATTTCAGATTGAACACACCACACCCAAATCTAACTCTCTCTGCACATGTTATATCTGCCTCCCCTGCAGTGCACATGGTTTTGCCGAATTGCTAACAAAAATACTGCTGCGATCAACTTGGAATTACCCCCATAGAGTATACTTCCAATGATGTTACATGCAAAACAAGATTAAAACTAGTGATGTGACCCGGACATTTTTCGGGTTTTGTGTTTTGGTTTTGTATTCGGTTCCGTGGCCGTGTTTTGGATTCGGACGCGTTTTGGCAAAACCTCCCTGAACATTTTTTGTCGGATTCGGGTGTGTTTTGGATTCGTTTTTTTTTTACAAAAAACCCTCAAAAACAGCTTAAATCATAGAATTTGGGGGTCATTTTGATCCCATAGTATTATTAACCTCAATAACCATAATTTCCACTCATTTCCAGTCTATTCTGAACACCTCACACCTCACAATACTATTTTTAGTCCTAAAATTTGCACCGAGGTCGCTGGATGGCTAAGCTAAGCGACCCAAGTGGCCGACACAAACACCTGGCCCATCTAGGAGTGGCACTGCAGTGTCACGCAGGATGGCACTTCAAAAAAATTGTCCCCAAACAGCACATGATGCAAAGAAAAATGAAAGAAAAAAGAGGTGCAAGATGGAATTGTCCTTGGGCCCTCCCACTTACCCTTATGTTGTATAAACAGGACATGCAGACTTTAACGAACCCATCATTTCAGCGACAGGGTCTGCCACACGACTGTGACTGAAATGACTGGTTGGTTTGGGCCCCCACCAAAAAAAGAAGCAATCAATCTCTCCTTGCACAAACTGGCTCTACAGAGGCAAGATGTCCACCTCATCATCATCCTCCGATTCCTCACCCCTTTCACTGTGTACATCCCCCTCCTCACAGATTATTAATTCGTCCCCACTGGAATCCACCATCTCAGGTCCCTGTGTACTTTCTGGAGGCAATTGCTGCTGGTGAATGTCTCCACGGAGGAATTGATTAGAATTAATTTTGATGAACATCATCTTCTCCACATTTTCTGGAAGTAACCTCGTACGCCGATTGCTGACAAGGTGAGCGGCTGCACTAAACACTCTTTCGGAGTACACACTGGAGGGAGGGCAACTTAGGTAGAATAAAGCCAGTTTGTGCAAGGGCCTCCAAATTGCCTCTTTTTCCTGCCAGTATACGTACGGACTGTCTGACGTGCCTACTTGGATGCGGTCACTCATATAATCCTCCACCATTCTTTCAATGGTGAGAGAATCATATGCAGTGACAGTAGACGACATGTCAGTAATCGTTGGCAGGTCCTTCAGTCCGGACCAGATGTCAGCACTCGCTCCAGACTGCCCTGCATCACCGCCAGTGGGTGGGCTGGGAATTCTTAGCCTTTTCCTCGCACCCCCAGTTGCGGGAGAATGTGAAGGAGGAGATGTTGACGGGTCACGTTCCGCTTGACTTGACAATTTTCTCACCAGCAGGTCTTTGAACCTCTGCAGACTTGTGTCTGCCGGAAAGAGAGATACAACGTAGGTTTTAAATCTAGGATCGAGCACGGTGGCCAAAATGTAGTGCTCTGATTTCAACAGATTGACCACCCGTGAAACCTGGTTAAGCTAATTAAGGGCTCCATCCACTAGTCCCACATGCCTAGCGGAATCGCTCTGTTTTAGCTCCTCCTTCAATGTCTCCAGCTTCTTCTGCAAAAGCCTGATGAGGGGAATGACCTGACTCAGGCTGGCAGTGTCTGAACTGACTTCACGTGTGGCAAGTTCAAAGGGTTGCAGAACCTTGCACAACATTGAAATCATTCTCCACTGCGCTTGAGTCAGGTGCATTTCCCCTCCTTTGCCTATATCGTGGGCAGATGTATAGGCTTGAATGGCCTTTTGCTGCTCCTCCATCCTCTGAAGCATATAGAGGGTTGAATTCCACCTCGTTACCACCTCTTGCTTCAGATGATGGCAGGGCAGGTTCAGGAATGTTTGGTGGTGCTCCAGTCTTCGGCACGCAGTGGCTGAATGCCGAAAGTGGCCCGCAATTCTTCGGGCCACCGACAGCATCTCTTGCACGCCCCTGTCGTTTTTTAAATAATTCTGCACCACCAAATTCAATGTATGTGCAAAACATGGGACGTGCTGGAATTTGCCCAGATGTAATGCACGCACAATATTGCTGGCGTTGTCCGATGTCACAAATCCCCAGGAGAGTCCAATTGGGGTAAGCCATTCTGCGATGATCTTCCTCAGTTTCCGTAAGAGGTTGTCAGCTGTGTGCCTCTTCTGGAAAGCGGTGATACAAAGCGTAGCCTGCCTAGGAACGAGTTGGCGTTTGCGAGATGCTGCTACTGGTGCCGCCGCTGCTGTTCTTGCTGCGGGAGGCAATACATCTACCCAGTGGGCTGTCACAGTCATATAGTCCTGAGTCTGCCCTGCTCCACTTGTCCACATGTCCGTGGTTAAGTGGACATTGGGTACAACTGCATTTTTTAGGACACTGGTGACTCTTTTTCTGAGGTCTGTGTACATTTTCGGTATCGCCTGCCTAGAGAAATGGAACCTAGATGGTATTTGGTACCGGGGACACAGTACCTCAATCAAGTCTCTAGTTGCCTCCGAATTAACGGTGGATACCGGAACCACGTTTCTCACCGCCCAGGCTGCCAAGGCCTGAGTTATCTGCTTTGCAGCAGGATGACTGCTGTGATATTTCATCTTCCTTGCAAAGGACTGTTGGACAGTCAATTGCTTACTGGAAGTAGTACAAGTGGTCTTCCGACTTCCCCTCTGGGATGACGATCGACTCCCAGCAGCAACAACAGCAGCGCCAGCAGCAGTAGGCGTTACACTCAAGGATGCATCGGAGGAATCCCAGGCAGGAGAGGACTCGTCAGACTTGCCAGTGACATGGCCTGCAGGACTATTGGCTTTCCTGGGTAAGGAGGAAATTGACACTGAGGGAGTTGGTGGTGTGGTTTGCAGGAGCTTGGTTACAAGAGGAAGGGATTTAGTTGTCAGTGAACTCCTTCCGCTGTCACCCAAAGTTTTTGAACTTTTCACTGACTTCTGATGAATGCGGTCCAGGTGATGTATAAGGGAGGATGTTCCTAGGTGGTTAACGTCCTTACCCCTACTTATTACAGCTTGACAAAGGCAACACACGGCTTGACACCTGTTGTCCGCATTTGTGTTGAAATAATTCCACACCGAAGAGCTGATTTTTTTTGTATTTTGACCAGGCATGTCAATGGCCATATTCGTCCCACGGACAACAGGTGTCTCCCCGGGTGCCTGACTTAAACAAACCACCTCACCATCAGAATCCTCCTTGTCAATTTCCTCCCCAGCGCCAGCAACACCCATATCCTCATCCTGGTGTACTTCAACAGTGACATCTTCAATTTCACTATCAGGAACTGGACTGCGGGTGCTCCTTCCAGCACTTGCAGGGGGCGTGCAAATGGTGGAAGGCGCAAGCTCTTCCCGTCCAGTGTTAGGAAGGTCAGGCATCGCAACCGACACAATTGGACTCTCCTTGGGGATTTGTGATTTAGAAGAACGCACAGTTCTTTGCTGTGCTTTTGCCAGCTTGAGTCTTTTCATTTTTCTAGTGAGAGGATGAGTGCTTCCATCCTCATGTGAAGCTGAACCACTAGCCATGAACATAGGCCAGGGCCTCAGCCGTTCCTTGCCACTCCGTGTCGTAAATGGCATATTGGCAAGTTTACGCTTCTCATCAGACGCTTTCAATTTTGATTTTTGGGTCATTTTACTGAACTTTTGTTTTTTGGATTTTTACATGCTCTCTACTATGACATTGGGCATCGGCCTTGGCAGACGACGTTGATGGCATTTCATCGTCTCGGCCATGACTAGTGGCAGTAGCTTCAGCACGAGGTGGAAGTGGATCTTGATCTTTCCCTATTTTAACCTCCACATTTTTGTTCTCCATTTTTTAATGTGTGGAATTATATGCCAGTATCAATAGCAATGGCCTACTACTATATATACTGCGCACAACTGAAATGCACCACAGGTATGGATGGATAGTATACTTGACGACACAGAGGTAGGTACAGCAGTGGCCTACTGTACCGTACTGCTATATATTATATACTGGTGGTCAGCAAACTGTGCAAAAATGAAATGCACCACAGGTATGGATGGATAGTATACTTGACGAAACAGAGGTAGGTACAGCAGTGGCCTACTGTACCGTAATGCTATATATTATATACTGGTGGTCAGCAAACTGTGCAAAACTGAAATGCACCACAGGTATGGATGGATAGTATACTACTTGACGACACAGAGGTAGGTACAGCAGTGGCCTACTGTACCGTAATGCTATATATTATATACTGGTGGTCAGCAAACTGTGCAAAACTGAAATGCACCACAGGTATGGATGGATAGTATACTTGACGACACAGAGGAAGGTACAGCAGTGGCCTACTGTACCGTAATGCTATATATTATATACTGGTGGTCAGCAAACTGTGCAAAACTGAAATGCACCACAGGTATGGATGGATAGTATACTTGACGACACAGAGGTAGGTACAGCAGTGGCCTACTGTACCGTACTGCTATATATTATATACTGGTGGTCAGCAAACTGTGCAAAACTGAAATGCACCACAGGTATGGATGGATAGTATACTTGACGACACAGAGGTAGGTACAGCAGTGGCCTACTGTACCGTACTGCTATATATTATATACTGGTGGTCAGCAAACTGCGCAAAACTGAAATGCACCACAGGTATGGATGGATAGTATACTTGACGACACAGAGGAAGGTACAGCAGTGGCCTACTGTACCGTAATGCTATATATTATATACTGGTGGTCAGCAAACTGTGCAAAACTGAAATGCACCACAGGTATGGATGGATAGTATACTTGACGACACAGAGGTAGGTACAGCAGTGGCCTACTGTACCGTACTGCTATATATTATATACTGGTGGTCAGCAAACTGTGCAAAACTGAAATGCACCACAGGTATGGATGGATAGTATACTTGACGACACAGAGGTAGGTACAGCAGTGGCCTACTGTACCGTACTGCTATATATTATATACTGGTGGTCAGCAAACTGTGCAAAACTAAAATGCACCACAGGTATGGATGGATAGTATACTTGACGACACAGAGGTAGGTACAGCAGTGGCCTACTGTACCGTAATGCTATATATTATATACTGGTGGTCAGCAAACTGTGCAAAACTGAAATGCACCACAGGTATGGATGGATAGTATACTACTTGACGACACAGAGGTAGGTACAGCAGTGGCCTACTGTACCGTAATGCTATATATTATATACTGGTGGTCAGCAAACTGTGCAAAACTGAAATGCACCACAGGTATGGATGGATAGTATACTTGACGACACAGAGGTAGGTACAGCAGTGGCCTTCTGTACCGTACTCCTATATATTATATACTGGTGGTCAGCAAAATTATGCACTGTACTCCTACTATATACTGTCTACAATGCAGCACAGATATGGAGTGTTTTTCAGGCAGACAACGTATACTGGTGGTCACTGGTCAGCAAAACTCTGCACTGTACTACTCCTCCTATATAATATAATACTGGTGGTCCCCAGTCCCCACAATAAAGCAGCACACTGAGCACACATATGGAGTGTTTTTCAGGCAGACAACGTATACTGGTGGTCACTGTCAGCAAAACTCTGCACTGTACTCCTGCTATATATACAGCTGCTCTCCAGTCCCCACAATTAAGCAGTGTGAGCACAGATATATGCAGCACACTGAGCACAGATAAGGAGCGTTTTTTTTTCAGGCAGAGAACGGATAAAACTGGTGGTCACTGATCAGCAAAACTCTGCACTGTACTCCTCCTATATTATACAGCTGCTCCCCAGTCCTCCCCACAATTAAGCAATAAAGAACAATCAATCAAGTTCAACAATAAACGGAGAGGACGCCAGCCACGTCCTCTCCCTAACATTTCCAATGCACGAGTGAAAATGGCGGCGACGCGTGGCTGCTTATATAGAATCCGAATCTCGCGAGAATCCGACAGCGGGATGATGACGTTCGGACGCGCTCGGGTTAACCGAGCCATACGGGAGAATCCGAGTATGCCTCGGACCCGTGTAAAATGGGTGAAGTTCGGGTGGGTTCGGTTTCCGAGGAACCGAACCCGCTCATCACTAATTAAAACACAATCTAGTGTAATAAATTCATAAAACTTCTATTATTATTAACCAAGGATTTCACAGCAGAGATTATTATTCCACATATAATAAATCTCAATCCAATGGATAAATAAAAGTTTTTTTAATATTAAAAAAGCAATCCAACATCAAGAATCTTCATCATAAGAAAAGATGGTACATATTCAATTCACATCCCAGACTTATGAGGGTGGCCTCCTACCAGATTTTGGAATTTCAAAGTGCACATATAGAAGCTGCATAGATGTTCTATGTCCCCAAGGAAGCCGGCTCCAATCGTGGATACTTTGTCCTCTCCTCGTCTGGTCAGTCCGCCACCGATCTCCTCTATTATCCAACGCGTTTCGATTGGATGATCTTTTTCAAGGAATATTCCAAAGGTCCAACTCCCCAAATATTTTTTTAGCAGTTTGGCCTCGCACGTACGCACTACAATCCGTGCGCATGCGCAGCCGATCAATAATTGGACACCTTTCAGAATTCGCACAACAGCGATCAGGTCTGAATTGGGCCCTTAGTGACAGTTCCAATGCATGAGGCCCAAAGTGCCTCCTGCCTCTGGCATCTTACTTATTTTAGGATGTGCTAGATGTTCTCTTTCTCTCTCTAGTGCTTCCTTACTTTTTTCTCTTCGCTCTCTCCCCCTCCTACCCCATATCTCTCTGACCTCTCATCCATCTTTCTCTTACGTCCTAGAGGATGCTGGGGACTCCGTAAGGACCATGGGGGATAGACGGGCTCCGCAGGAGACATGGGCACCTTAAGAAAGACTTTAGGATTTGGGTGTGCACGGGCTCCTCCCTCTATGCCCCTCCTCCAGACCTCAGTTGATTACTGTGCCCAGAGGAGACTGGGTGCTTTTCAGAGGCTCTCCTGAGTTTCTGACAGAAAGTATTTTGTTAGGTTTTTTATTTTCAGGGAGCCTGCTGGCAACAGACTGCCTGCATCGTGGGACTGAGGGGAGAGAAGCAGACCTACTTCTGTGAGTTGAAAGGCTCTGCTTCTTAGGCTACTGGACACCATTAGCTCCAGAGGGATCGGTACGCAGGTCTCATCCTCGCCGTCCGTCCCGGAGCCGTGCCGCCGTCCTCCTCACAGAGCCTGAAGGTAGAAGCCACGTGAGTATGAGAAGTTAGAAGACATCAGAGGCGGCAGAAGACTTCACTGTTCTTCACTGAGGTAACGCACAGCACTGCAGCTGTGCGCCATTGCTCCCATTCACCTCACATACTGTGTCACTGTAAGGGTGCAGGGTGCAGGGGGGGGGGGGGGCACCCTGGGCAGCAAATAAACCTCTCCTGGCAAAAGATGGGTATATGCAGCCGGCCACTGTATATACCTACGAGCCCCCGCCAAAGTTTTGTATTTTAGAGCGGGACAGAAGTCCGCCGCCGAGGGGGCGGGGCTTCTCCCTCAGCACTCACCAGCGCCATTTTTTCTCCACAGCACCGCTGAGAGGAAGCTCCCCGGACTCTCCCCTGGTTAGATCACGGTGACAAGAGGGTTTTAAAGTAGAGGGGGGGCACATAATTGGAGAATTGAGTATAAAAGCGCTATCTGGGTAAACATAAATATTGTGTTTTTGTCCTGGGTTATTATAGCGCTGGGTGTGTGCTGGCATACTCTCTCTCTGTCTCTCCTAAGGGCCTTGTGGGGGAACTGTCCTCAGATAAGAGGGTTCCCTGAGTGTGTGGTGTGTCGGTACGTGTGTGTCGACATGTCTGAGGTGGAAGGCTTTTCGAGGGAGGAGGAGGAGGAGGAGGAGGAGGAGGAGGAGGAGCAAATGAATGTGGTGTCGCCGTCGACAGCGCCGACACCTGACTGGATGGATATGTGGAATGTTTTAAGGGCCAATGTAAATTTATTGCACAAAATATTGGATAAAGCTGAAGCTAGGGAACAGTCAGGGAGTCAACCCATGCCTGTACCTATGTCGCAGGGACCTTCGGGGTCCCAAAAGCGCCCACTATCCCAAATAGTTGACACGGATACCGACACGGATTCTGGCTCCAGTGTCGTATATGATGATGCAAAATTACAGCCAAAGGTGGCTAAATGTATTCGATATATGATTATTGCAATCAAAGATGTTTTGCATATCACAGAGGAACCCCCTGTCCCTGACACGCGGGTACACATGTATAAGGGAAAGAAACCTGAGATAAATTTTCCCCCCTCACATGAGCTGAACGAGTTATGTGAAAAAGCTTGGGAATCTCCAGACAAGAAACTGCAGATTCCCAAAAGGATTCTTATGGCGTATCCTTTCCCGCCAACGGACAGGATACGGTGGGAATCATCCCCTAGGGTGGACAAAGCTTTGACACGCTTATCCAAAAAGGTAGCGCTGCCTTCCCAAGATACGGCTACCCTCAGGGATCCTGCTGATCGCAAGCAGGAGGTTACCCTGAAGTCCATTTATACACATTCAGGTACCTTACTCAGACCGGCTATTGCGTTGGCATGGGTGTGTAGTGCTGTAGCAGCATGGACAAATACCTTATCAGCGGAAATTGATACCCTGGATAAGGATACCATCCTATTGACCCTAGGACATATAAAAGATGCTGTCTTATATATGAGAGATGCACAAAGAGACATTGGTCTATTGGGTTCGAGAATCAACGCTATGTCGATCTCGGCTAGAAGAGTCCTTTGGACCCGACAATGGACAGGTGATGCCGACTCAAAAAGGCATATGGAGGTTTTACCTTACAAGGATGAGGAATTGTTTGGGGAAGGTCTTTCGGACCTGGTCTCCACTGCTACGGCAGGCAAATCTAATTTTTTACCTTATATTCCCTCACAACCTAAAAAAGCACCGAATTATCAAATGCAGTCCTTTTGATCAAATGGAAACAAGAAAGGCTGTGGATCGTCCTTTCTTGCCAGAGGTAAGGGCAGAGGGAAAAAGCTGCACAACACAGCTAGTTCCCAGGAACAGAAGTCCTCCCCGGCCTCTGCAAAATCCACCGCATGACTCTGGGGCACCACTAAGGGAGTCCGCCCCAGTGGGGGCACGTCTTCGAATTTTCAGCCACATCTGGGCCCACTCACAGGTGGATCCCTGGGCAATAGAAATTGTTTCCCTAGATTACAAACTGGAATTCGAAGAGGTGCCTCCTCGCCAGATTTTCAAATCGGCTCTGCCAACATCTCCTCAAGAACGGGAGATAGTGTTAAATGCAATCGACAAATTGTATCTTCAACAGGTGGTGGTCAAGGTTCCCCCGCTTCAACAGGGCAAGGGATATTACTCAACCCTGTTTGTGGTCCCGAAACCGGACGGTTCGGTCAGACCCATTTTAAATTTAAAATCCCTGAACCTATACTTGAAAAGGTTCAAATTCAAGATGGAATCGCTCAGGGCGGTCATCGCCAGCCTGGAAGGGGGAGATTTTATGGTATCTCTGGACATAAAGGATGCATACCTTCATGTTCCCATAGATCCACCTCATCAGGCGTACCTGAGATTTGCGGTACAGGATTGTCATTATCAATTTCAGACGTTGCCGTTTGGGCTTTCCACGGCTCCGAGAATTTTCACTAAGGTAATGGCGGAAATGATGGTGCTCCTGCGCAAGCAAGGTGTCACAATTATCAAGTACTTGGACGATCTCCTCATAAAAGCGAGATCAAGAGAACAATTACTGAACAGCGTGTCACTTTCACTGAAGGTGTTACAGCAACACGGCTGGATTCTCAATATCCCGAAGTCGCAGCTGGTTCCTACGACTCGTCTACCCTTCTTGGGCATGATTCTGGATACGGACCAGAAAAGGGTGTATCTGCCGATAGAAAAGGCTCAAGAACTCGTGACTTTGGTCAGGAACCTATTGAAACCAAAACAGGTGTCAGTGCATCACTGCACGCGAGTCCTGGGAAAGATGGTGGCATCTTACGAGTTCCATGCACGGACCTTCCAATGGGACCTACTGGACAAATGGTCCGGGTCGCATCTACAAATGCATCGGTTGATCACCCTGTCCCCCAGGGCCAGGGTGTCTCTCCTGTGGTGGCTGCAGAGTGCTCACCTAGAGGGCCGCAGATTCGGCATTCAGGACTGGGTCCTGGTGACCACGGACGCGAGCCTCCGAGGTTGGGGTGCAGTCACACAAGGAAGGAACTTCCAGGGTCTTTGGTCAAGTCAGGAGAATTGTCTTCACATCAACGTCCTGGAGCTAAGGGCCACATTCAACGCCCTTCGTCAAGCGGAGATTTTGCTTCGCGACTTACCAGTTCTGATCCAGTCAGACAACATCACCGCAGTAGCTCATGTAAACCACCAGGGCGGCACAAAGAGCAGAGTGGCAATGGCGGAAGCCACAAAGATTCTACGCTGGGCGGAAAACCATGTAAGCGCCCTATCAGCAGTGTTCATTCCGGGAGTGGACAACTGGGAAGCAGACTTCCTCAGCAGGCACGACCTGCATCCGGGAGAGTGGGGACTTCATCAGGAAGTCTTCACACAGATTGCAAGCCAGTGGGGCCTGCCCCAGATAGACATGATGGCGTCCGCCTAAACAAAAAACTGCAAAGGTATTGCGCCAAGTCAAGAGACCCTCAGGCGGTAGCGGTGGACGCACTAGTGACACCGTGGGTGTTCCACTCAGTATATGTTTTTCCTCCTCTTCCTCTCATCCCAAAGGTGTTGAGAATAATAAGAAAAGGAGGAGTTCGGACAATTCTCATTGTTCCAGATTGGCCACGAAGGGCCTGGTACCCGGAATTGCAGGAGATGCTCACAGAAGATCCGTGGCCTCTTCCTCTAAGACAGGACCTGTTGCAACAGGGGCCCTGTCTGTTCCAAGACTTACCGCGGCTGTGTTTGACGGCATGGCGGTTGAACGCCGGATCCTAGCGGAAAAAGGCATTCCGGATGAGGTCATTCCTACTCTGATAAAGGCTAGGAAGGATGTGACAGCTAAACATCATCACCGTATATGGCGTAAATATGTTGCTTGGTGTGAGGCCAGGAATGCTCCTACGGAAGAATTCCATCTGGGCCGTTTCCTTCACTTTCTACAAACTGGAGTGAATTTGGGCCTAAAATTAGGCTCCATTAAGGTTCAGATTTTGGCATTATCCATTTTCTTTCAAAAATAATTGGCTTCACTTCCAGAAATAGAAACTTTTGTAAAGGGAGTGCTTCATATTCAGCCTCCTTTTGTACCTCCGGTGGCGCCTTGGGACCTTAACGTGGTTTTGAGTTTCCTTAAGTCGCACTGGTTTGAACCACTTCAGACAGTAGAGTTAAAATATCTCACTTGGAAGGTGGTTATGTTGTTGGCCTTAGCTTCGGCTAGGCGAGTGTCAGAATTGGCGGCTTTGTCTCACAAAAGCCCCTATCTAGTTTTCCATATGGATAGGGCGGAATTGCGGACCCGTCCTCAATTCTTGCCTAAGGTGGTGTCATCCTTTCTTATGAACCAATCTATTGTGGTGCCGGTGGCTACACGAGACTTGGAGGATTCCGAGTATCTGGATGTAGTCAGGGCTTTGAAAATTTACGTGGCCAGGACGGCCAAAGTCAGGAAAACTGAAGCGCTGTTTATCCTGTATGCAGCCAACAAGGTTGGCGCTCCTGCTTCAAAGCAGACTATTGCTCGCTGGATCTGTACCACAATTCAGCAGGCGCATACGACGGCTAGATTGCCGTTACCTAAATCAGTCAAGGCCCATTCCACTAGGAAAGTGGGCTCTTCTTGGGCGGCTGCCCGAGGGGTCTCGGCACTACAGCTGTGTCGAGCGGCTACTTGGTCAGGGGCAAACACGTTTGCGAAATTCTACAAATTTGATACCCTGGCTGAGGAGGACCTCCTGTTTGCTCAATCGGTGCTGCAGAGTCATCCGTAATCTCCCGCCCGTTTGGGAGCTTTGGTATAATCCCCATGGTCCTTACGGAGTCCCCAGCATCCTCTAGGACGTCAGAGAAAATAAGATTTTAAACCTACCGGTAAATCTTTTTCTCGTAGTCCGTAGAGGATGCTGGGCGCCCGTCCCAAGTGCGGACTACTTCTGCAAGACTTGTATATAGTTTTGCTTACATAAGGGTTATGTTATGGTTGCTTTCAGTTTCCGACTGAAGCTATGTTGAATTTCATACTGTTAACTGGTTAGTTTATCACAAGTTATACGGTGTGATTGGTGTGGGCTGGTATGAATCTTGCCCTTGGTTTAACAAAAATCCTTTCCTTGTACTGTCCGTCTCCTCTGGGCACAGTTTCTCTAACTGAGGTCTGGAGGAGGGGCATAGAGGGAGGAGCCAGTGCACACCCAAATCCTAAAGTCTTTCTTAAGGTGCCCATGTCTCCTGCGGAGCCCGTCTATCCCCCATGGTCCTTACGGAGTCCACAGCATTCTCTACGGACTACGAGAAAAAGATTTACCGGTAGGTTTAAAATCTTATTATTTTTCTTATCAGCATTTGATTATATTATATAGATTTTCCTTAGAAATAACTTTTTTTTCTTTCTTTTCATCTTTGATATTGTACTTTTTTGGGATGTCCTCATCTTTTCTCTTCTACGCCCCCCCCCCCCCCCCCTTCCTCCAATACTGTTAAATATGTTTGGTTACGGATAATGTTGTGATGCTACTACTGGCTGATGATCACAAGTGTCTTTTTTTTTAGCATGAGATGGTGTGTGCTGAGTAAGTTTGGGAAATAACAGAAGTATATGGAGACTGTAGATGTGTGTTATGCTGGAGCTCTCTGCAGGTGATTTAACTGACACTGTTAGGAGGGGTCAGAGTTCAGACCGGCTGTTATTACATTGCAAAGTGATGACTGAAAGGATTGCCCCTATATTCTTTAACCCTCGATGTGATGGCCTCTCAGACGTCCGTGAGTGTAAACCTTTAGCCACAAGTTACATGCACAACACAAGCAGTAAAGATTCACACTGTTTATTGTTCGTTTAACAAAAGTATATAAAAGAAAGGATTTAGGGCGTGTATATCCCAAGTCAATAACTAATTGGACAGAACACAAAAAGGGGCTAACATAACATGATTGGCTAGGAACTGCCGCAGTGGAAGGATATGCATATATGGGCAAGTTTGTACTTCAAATAGGGAGGTTGTTCACACGGTATAAAAAAGATAAGAGACAAGGACAGTAGCAAGAAATGTGCTGGAACATTAAGTTCTATAAAACAAGCAATTCTATGACATTGAAGCAGAGACAAGCTTTAACCCTTTCAATCCCCTCTTAGAATCATTATTGTTATACTATATGATTCTTGCAAAGCTTACGTCTTTCTGCACACCAATGGCGCAATTTTTAGCCTGAGCGGGAGTTGCAGTAATTGTTGGGCATTTTAAGAAGGGTTAATCGTTGAGTTAATGATGTTCCGTGTTTACCCTTTTCATCTAAGGCTTCAGCGGGCTTATAGCCCCATGGGGTACCTGTGTTCCAGGCAGCCGCGGACCATGAGCTGCAATCATTTCCCCAGTTATGGCCTGTAACGCAAATATAAGGTACCTCGGGGCTTAGGTTGTCTGTGGTGTCAGCGCGGATCTGGTAGTCAACAGACTTTTGGACAGCAGCTAGTTGGGGGAATTGGAAATAATCTAGTATGTAGGTTGCGCTGTATGTGGTGGAAGAGTTATACCATAGTGTCAGTTTCCCTTATTCTGAGTTATATCAACCTCAGTCATTGAGAGGGGAAAAATGGGCCAGTAGGGCTATCAAGATAGTCCCCAGGGTAAAGATAGGGGGCAGGTTCTTCATCGTTTTCTGTTCTTCTGTCTTCGCTAGGTGGGAGGTCAGGGCTGTCTGCCCCGGTTCGTACCTCACTGGAATCACTTGCTTCCCTCTCTAGGTCTGGTCTAGGAACCTTTTTTACTCGGGATGCATGGATCCAGGTAGGACTTTCCTCTGTCAGGACTGCTGTTCGGGTAACTGCTACGACCTCTGTCTCTGGACCATAGGTGAAGTCTCCTGGGCTCTTGTTCCTGGGGAGCACCTTCACCACGACTCTGTCTCCGACTTTAAAGGGGTGTGTAGGTTCCTGTGGATTCAAAGGGTTTTTACAAACAACCTCATGTTCAATTTCATTCAGTTTTGTTATCAGGGACCTGACATACTCTTCTCTGATGAGTTCTAGATCTCCTTCCTGTATTACCAACGGTTTCTTAGCCCAGGGTGTGGGGAAGGGTCTACCCATTAGTATTTCAAAGGGTTCAAAGGGTGAGTATCCTAGAGTTTTCTGTGGGGTCATTCTGATTTCTGCTAGGACAATGGGAAGGACCTGCTTCCATTTGTGGAAGGTACCTCCTGTGGCCTTCCTTAGTTTGTCTTTGAGGGTCCTATTCATTCTTCCTACGACCCCTGAACTCTGCAGGTGGTACGGGATGTGAAACTTCCACTCCACCTGCAGAGCTTTTACTAAGGCCTGTGTGATTTTGGCTGTAAAGGCTGAGCCTTTATCACTATTTATTTGCAGGGGGCACCCCCATCTAGGGATGATTTTCTGTGTTAGGATTCTTGCTACTGTCTTGGCATCCTCTGACTTAGTTAGGAATACTTCTGGCCAGCGGGAGAACATATCTACAATGACCAGGGCATATTCTTGTTTACCTGTACCAGGGATATGGGTAAAATCAATTTGTAAGTGTGTAAAAGGGGTGGTGGGGTATTCAAGATGCTGGTGTTTAGCTTTATTAGGGTTGTTAGGGTTGTTCCTGAGGCAAGTGATGCATCTGCTAACATACTGGTCCACAAGTGATTTGGCATTAGTAACATAAAAATCATTGGTTAGTAGGAGGAGTGTTGTGGCTTTACTATGGTGACTAACACCATGGTAATGGGCAATGAGCAAAGGGGCACTGGACTGGGGTATACAGGGTTTCCCCTCTTTGCAGATTAATCCTGATTTAGGATTTTTTCTGCAGAATTGGGTAAGTCCAGTCGGAGAGATCAGTATTAGTCGCAGCAGCTTGAAGTTGAGTGAGCAGATGGACGTTGTCAAGGGAGGGACATGCTCTAGTGAGTGCAATGAGTTCTGCAGCTTGCGCGGACTGATAAGGTATTGGCAGGGTTTCCAACACAGTGTCAGGGAGGGTGACAATGGCATAGCCAGCCTGGTATGTATTGTCATTGGGCCTACTACAGGAGCCGTCAACAAAAACAATGTCTGCGCCTGGTATGGGAACGGGAGACATGTCAAGTCTGGGAGAAGTTTCAGCTTCAATGGAAGCAGCACAGTCATGTAGGTCGGGTGGTTCATCCTCGGGACCTTTCAAGCCTAAAAGGGCATTGAGAATGGGTGCAGGGCCAGAAGAACTAGCAGTGTACTTAATGGTAAGGGTAGGGTTACTCAAAAGGAGTACTTCATATCCACTAAGGCGTTGTGCTGACATGTGCTGTGTGTGCAAGCCTTTAAGTATTGCCAGGACATCATGTGTGGTGTGGAGTACTGTGATGTGGCCTAAAGTGAGGGTAGTGGCCATTTCTGCAACCATTGCACAGGCTGCCAAAGCCCTGAGGCAGGCAGGCATACCTTGCACAGACACTGGCATGACTTTGGAAAAAAAATGCCACGGGGCGCAACTTCCCTCCATGAAACTGTGTGAGCACCCCCGCCATGGTTTTACAATTGTCCCTTGCATATAGATGGAAAGGTAGTACATAATTGGGGAGGCCAAGTGCCGGACTTTTCATCAACATACATTTTAAACTTTCATATGCAGTTAACATTTCTTGTGACCATTGTACAGTTTTAGGTTTGTCCTTCAGTGTGGCTTGTCTCAAAATGTTATCATAATAAGAGCAATCAGATATCCACTGTCTGCAGTAATTTACCATACCCAGGAAGGACAGTAGTTCCTTCTGGGTAGTTGGGGTGACCAGGCCCAATACAGACTGTATGCGTTGTGGACTGACTTTCCTCTCTCCCTGAGTGAGCACAAAACCTAAGTAATCAACATGCTTTTTACACCATTGCATTTTTGTTTTGGACACCTTGTGTCCACATTCACAAAGCCAGTTTAGTAATGAAACACCATCCTCTCGGCAGGCCTCCTCAGTTTGACTACAGAGCAGCAGATCATCTGCATACTGTAGCAGGACTGAACCATGGTGAGGTTGCCAGGGCCCCAATGTGGCCTGGAGACAACAGGTGCGTCAATAATCTGCACCAGGTAAGTTGTTTACCCTCAAAAGAAAAGGCAAAAAGTAATTGTGTCTGTGAATCTACAGGTATGCTGAAAAAGGCATTCTTCAAATCAATTACAGAGAAGAACGCAGCATCTGCAGGGATTGCAGAAATGAGTGAGTTTACATCTGGAACAATTGGTGCAATTGGGACAATTAACTGATTGATCGCTCTGAGATCCTGTACAAATCTTATACTGCCATCAGCTTTGGCAACAGGGTTCACAGGAGTACAGTATGGTGATACAATATGTCTGAGAATACCCTGTTGTAAGAATTGCTGTATCATGGGGCGGAGACCTTCTATCTTTTCTGGTGAGAGGGGATACTGCATAGGTCAGAACACAAAACACTGGTTGTTGCACCGCTGTCCACTAAAAAGGGAATTTTACTTCCATTTATAATAAGTGGCAGCAGAGGTGAATCTTTACTATGACGGGTGAGTTGAATAAAGGCTGGGATACCCTCCTCCGGGCCCCGTCAGTGCGCGGGGTCTTTGGAATCTTCCCTGACTGCGGGGTTGGTTCTGTCTGTCAAAGCGTCTGGAGTTCTGATAGTTATGAGTGGGTGCAGGTTTCTTTACATCAAAACACCCTGCAGCCTCTTTCTCATATAAATGTTTTTTTTTCAAAATCTATCGTACTATCAGAAGTCCAGGAAGAGACATTTTGCTTAACAGAAACTATGACAGAAGGTAGAAGGTTGTTAATGAAGGTGGAAATGAGTAAGCTTTCTGAGTTAAGCAAAGGTAAGCCAGCGTCATCTGTCCAGCAGTCCTTAAACCTTTTCCAAAACTCAGTAACAGACTCCGAAGGTTTCTGTTTACAAGCTACAGCGACAGGCAAAAAAGCACAGGCAAAGGAGCACGGGTTTTAAAGACTTCCTTCATATGTGTATCGCTGCGTCCTTTGCAAGCTTTGCGCAAATAAGATATACAGCCATCGAGGGTAATAGTGGGCTTGGGACAGTGTTTTACTATTATCTAAACTCTGGGTTACTGGTGCGTTAGGGATAGAGCTAGTGGACGCATTTTCTAGCAGTGGAGCTGGAGGCGATCCCATCTGGTGTGAAAGGGTTACTGCTGCCAAGAGATCTGTGTCTCCGAGCGCAGGATATATTGGAATGTAAGGGGGAGGGAGAGGGTTTTCAAAGATTTACAGTTTCTCACTTCTTCGCTTCTGTGCTGTTGGGAACTGACATTTTTAATCCTCCATATAGAAAGGGTAATTACTGCCTTCCCGTAGGAATGGGTCCTGTCCTGCTTTCTCTGTCCATCCCGCTAAATTATCCACCCATGGGTTAACTAAGTAATACTCTGAGGTAGAGTTGCGGGCGACATACATCTTGCATGTCTCACCAGGGAGGGGCGGGGAATATGTAGTTTTTTTTACTCTGACTAGAGCCCATTGTCAGACAGTAATATAAATCAACAGTACAACTTTAAAAGAAAATATCTAAAATTTACAACACTCTACTATACATGCATCAGCTAACCAGTTAATTAGTCATTGACAATATCACAATATTATCTGTATAGTGAGAACATGAAATCTTTTGACGTGTACGATACTTACCATTCGTACAAGATGTCAGAAAAATACAGCGTTTTAAACAGGAAGCAGGAAAAGTGTTTGAGTAAAGATATCTGGCAGACGAAAACTTACCAGCCGTTTGACCAAATATAAGAACTTATCTCACTACAAACATACAAGAATATATAGACGATCAAATCGAGGTATTCTCTACGTTACGTATAGACTCCCAGGTCTATTTTAAGTATCCCAGATACTAACGTCACGTTATGTATAGACTCCCAGGTCTATTTTAAGTATCCCAGATACTAACGTCTTTGGAGAGTTGCGCTTGGACCCCTGGTCCCTTCTCAGACGTATCTTTAAGTCCCAGACATTAAAGATGTTTGGTCACGTGTTCCCAGAACACTGACACGGATTCAGCTTCAGTGTATGACCGCAATCCCGTATGGCAAAGACAGACAATAAATTCTCTATCTTACCATCCGGGGACGACCACTGAATCGCGGACGGAGCCCCCACTTGAAAGGATTGCCCCTATATTCTTTAACCCTCGATGTGATGGCCTCTCAGACGTCCGTGAGTGTAAACCTTTAGCCACAAGTTACATGCACAACACAAGCAGTAAAGATTCACACTGTTTATTGTTCGTTTAACAAAAGTATATAAAAGAAAGGATTTAGGGCGTGTATATCCCAAGTCAATAACTAATTGGACAGAACACAAAAAGGGGCTAACATAACATGATTGGCTAGGAACTGCCGCAGTGGAAGGATATGCATATATGGGCAAGTTTGTACTTCAAATAGGGAGGTTGTTCACACGGTATAAAAAAGATAAGAGACAAGGACAGTAGCAAGAAATGTGCTGGAACATTAAGTTCTATAAAACAAGCAATTCTATGACATTGAAGCAGAGACAAGCTTTAACCCTTTCAATGACATCATTTATTATCACTCTTTGACTATACTGTATATATATGTGGATTAACAGGCTGGCTGCACATTCATGAAAGTCAATTTTTCTGCTGCAGGGTACACTGGGCTCCACAAGGATTGGACAATGGGGTGTAGAGTAGGATCTTGATCCGAGGCACCAACAGGCTGAAAGCTTTGACTGTTCCCAGAATGCACAGCACCGCTCCTATATCACCCCGCCTCCCAGCACAGGAGCTCAGTTTTGTAAGTTGGTGCTGCAGTAAGCAGGCACTGAACAGAGGGGCTGCTCCAGGCAGCCCTAAGAAAAGCTTCTTATGAGGTAAAAAGTGAAGACTTCAAGGGCAGCAGCGGTGGTAAATGTCTTGTGACATTCACTGCTGCAGCTCCAGCTCTCCCCAGCGGCGCTGTACACTCCCGAGCCCTGGTTGCCGGGTACCTACAGCGGAGGCTCCGGTTTTCTTCACGTTAGACACACACGGCTGGGGCTCTCCAGGATCGCGTGGCCGCGCTTCGGGAGGTGGTAAGTGGGTCCCGCTTGCGGGACCCGGTCTTTATCGTGATCTGGCGCGGTCAGTGGGAGGCGGGCCGCGCGTGCTGGCGGTGGACACTGTGACAGTACAGGCGATCCCACTAGATCACCAGGGCATGGGCGCAGGTCAGGTTTTCTCTCTAAACCAATTCTTATATCGCCCACAATACCCGGTGGTTTTGCCAGCAGAGGGGATAAGGCTTAGACCTGAAGCCCCTCCATTTCTAGCAAGTGTTCCCGCCCTGGAGCTGCATATCTGTCTTTTCCTCACTCCCTGTCAGTGTCTGCGGCGCCAATTATCCCTCAGCTCACTGTTCCCGGGACTGCTTGGGCAAATCCTCCTATGTAAAGCCGCCTGGTTGTCAGCGCTGTGCCTTTACATGACACTTAAGTATTCTACCTGCCTTTTTAGACAGTGATAGTTAAGAAAGAGTGCATTTAGTCAGGGATTTATAGCAGGGACGTGCAGTCAGGGGAGGCAGTGCCTCCCCTGTGATTAATTATTACAATCATACAAAGAAGATACTTATGACACATAGTCTGTGTCATAAGTATCTTCTTTATTTAATTGTAATAATTTGATGCATTTAAATGCATTTGGGAGGCACTGATAGCGGTGCCTCCCACAGATAATGGGAACGGGGGCAGAGCGGGGGGCGGGGCCAAGCACTGGGCTGTATAAGCCCATTCAAATAGATAGGGAAAGCGGCACTGAAAGAAGTGCCTCGCTGACAGGGACACCACCCCCATGTCAGCGAGGCACCTGTGATTGGGCAGCGGATCCAGTGCTGGATCCGCTATCCAATCACTCACGCGACGCTGGAGGCGGAAGAGGCGGCGGGACCCGGCGTTGGAGTGTCGGGGCTGAAGCAGGAGCGAGGGGTGAGTTAGTTTTCTATTTGTTTTGTCTAAAATGTCCCCGCAGTGCTCACCTCTCCACTGGGCCACCCGCCTCCAGATCCCGTTCGTCTCTGCAGCCGTCCGCCTCCAGATCCCGTCTCTACAGCCTCCGCTCAGACTGCTTGTTGTTGCCAGGCGTCCCGTTACTAAGCAACGGGCCAGAGCGACAAGTGAGCGTCTCTCTCTCTCTCTCTCCTCTTCCCCCCTCTGTAACTAATTATTTTCATTCACTTTTACAGGTGCCCCTATTGGATTCTAGTGGACATGACCGGCGTGGGATGTAGGTAAGTAATATGTCTCTCCTTTTTACAGTTACCCCTATTGGATTCTACTGGACAAGTGGACGTGATTCTCGGCGTGGGATGTAGGTAAGTATGTGTGAGTGTGTAAGTGTGTTATAATAAAATTTTACTTTCACGGTGTGTGTGTTGTGTTTTTATTTGGGTATTTTTTGTTGTTGTAGAACTACAGGTACCAGCGAGCCCGTTATTTCCCCGCATGCTGGCACTTGAGGTTCTCCAAGTACCAGCAAGCGGGGGAGGCTTGCTGGGCCTTGTAGTTCCACAACAAAAAACAATATTCTTTTTTTAACACTCATGACTATCAGCCTGGCACCCACCGCCCAGGGGTGCTGGGGACAGCCTCGGGCTTCACCCCTGGCCCTTGGGTGCCTGGAGGGGGGGACCCCTAGATTTAAGGGGTCCCCACTCCTCCAGGGAACCCCGGCCAGGGATGACTAGTTGGGGGGGTAATGCCACGGCCGCAGGGACCTACGTAAATGTGTCCCCCGGCTGTGGCATTATGTCCCTGGCTAGTGGAGCCCGGTGCTGGTTTTAAAAATACAGGGGACCCCTACATCTTTTGTCCCCCGTATTTTTGGAACCAGGACCGGACTAAGAGCCCGGTGCTGGTTGTCTAAATACGGGGAACCCCTGTCCAATTTTCCCCCAGTATTTAAACAACCAGGACCGGCTCAAAGAGCTTTTGGGGGGGGGACCTCACGCATTTTTTTTTTTACATTTTTTAACCCATTCAGACCCTTCTCCATTAAGTTAATGGAAGCCCTGGACAACAGAATTGCATTCATGTCCTCCTCCCACTCCCTTCCCAGTCCCACTCATTTTTTTTTCTATAAAAATGTACAATATATAACAAATATGATGAGCAGGCAGGCAGCGGGCATTGGCGGCAATGGAGTGAGATGCAAATTAGTGGCGGAGGACTGGGTCAGTTTATGGTGGGCGAGTTTGTAAGCCGGTGGTGGTGGCAGCGGGCATCGACTCAGGGGCAGTAGCGGGCATTGGCTCGGCGGCGGTAGGGGTCATCGGCAGATTCGGCGGACATTATGGCTGTAGTGCCTCACCAGCCACTGACCTCACCGCACGCCACTGGTTTATAGTACAATTACCCTGTGATATACATCCAGTTCTTACTGTGTACTGTTATATCTATTGTTATATAGCTGTGTAAGCTAGTCCAGTGCAGTATTATTGTCAGTAATTACCTCTGCATTGTACAAACTGTGACTTTCTGTGTGTGCATTTGATAGCTGAGTGGTGTCCATTTCGTGTCTTTCACTCAACCTGCTATCCCTATATTCTATAACCTGAGGGGGCTTGGTGCGTCAGGTGTTATCTAATATAGGATTTTCACAAAGATATACTGTATTACGTATTTTTCTCTGTGATTTAGTCACCATATCTCTCCTTTATCTCTGCTAGTGCTGACTACACTGCGATGGGGTTTGGGTTTAGAGGTATAGTGCTGCTGATAATTGTACTGTGTTAACCTCATACTGCAAGTTATATCATGTCTGCTTCTGAGGGTAACGGTTCTGGGGCTGAACACACTGCCGGTGTTGCTGACGCCACAGATCACTATGAGGAGATTATAGCAGCTATGGGTTCTGGTTCTGGGGTCTCCTTGCCCCCCCATTGGGACTGTGGCAACGGAGGCACATAATGACCCACCGTGGGCCGCTTTTTCCATGCTTCTGCATACGCTAGTTCATAAACTAACTCCCCCTATGGGACCCCCAATGCCGGTACAACCGTATGTGGTCCCTGCAGCTAACCCGCCGTGAGCGGACGATTTATCTGCTCAATTAAAGAAGTTGAACCAGTCCTTGACCAGTAAAAAGTCTGACCAATGCTCGCCTAAGTCCAAGAGGTCCTCTAAGCGAGCGCTTATCTCCTCACAATCCACTGCTGTCACTGATACCTCGTCTGATGAAGACGGCACATATACTGACCCCTCAGGTTCTGACTCAGATACGGCTGATGGGGAGGGTAGTTCACATGTGGATGTTCCTGATCTTGTGGAGGCTATTAAGTTAATTCTGCAGATTACGGATGATCCTGAGCCATCCGTCCCTCCTAAGAAACCAGATAAGTTCAAGCGTCAGAAGGTGGTTAAGCAAGTTTTACCTCACTCTGACCACCTAGTGGATATACATCAGGAACCCTGGGAAAACCCGGGTACGAAGTTTGTGCCACAAAAGAAGATGCTGGCTCGCTATCCCCTCGCGCCAGAGCTGTCTTAAAATTGGGAAACGCCTCCTCCAGTGGACTCACATGTGGCTAGGATGGTGGTTTCCTCAGCTCTACCTGTCACTACCGTCACGTCTCTAAAAGAGCCTACGGATAAACGTGTGGAGGGTTGTCTGAAAGCGATTTACACCCTCACGGGTGCTGCACAAAGGCCCACTATTGCAGCTACATGGGCTGCAGAGGCTATTGAAGCATGGGCCTTGGAGTTAGAAGCTGAAATCTCTTCTGACCATGTTAGACAATGCTTGCCATATATTGTCACAGCTTCTCGATATAATAAAGAGGCGGCTTCTGATGCCGGTATCCTAGCAGCCAAGGCCTCTACTACGTCAGTCCTGGCTCGCCGGATATTGTGGCTGAGATCCTGGTCTGTGGATCTGGACTCTAGAAAAACCCTGGAGGTACTCCCTTTCAAGGGAGATATTCTGTTTGGGGAGGACTTAAATAAGATTGTGGCTGACTTGGCTACTGCCAAAACTGCCTGTCTGCTTAATACCGCTCCTTCTGTGTCGAAGGCTAAAGGTACGTCCTTTCACCCCTTTCGTCCTTCAGGTAAAGCAAAAGGTCAGGCGTACCATAAGCAGGCCCGCACTTCCAAGCCTGGTAAGCTGAAGCCCAAAAGAGCCTGGGCTGCCCGTCAGCCAGCTGCCAAGACCGAAAAGCCTGCCGCATGACGGGGCGGGCCTCCCCCATGGGGATCCCAGGGTGGGGGGCCGGCTTCTAGGGTATACCCAGGAATGGTTGACGACCACTTCAGATGCCTGGGTACGGGAAGTCGTCACTCGAAGTTACGCCATAGCCTTCAAAAACCGACCCCCTCATCGATTTTGCCAGACAGACGTCCCTTTGGACCAGACAAAGGCAAAAACTCTACACTCGGTGGTACAGACCCTCCTGGATACAGGAGTCGTCGTACAGGTGCCTCTTGCTCAGAGGGGCCGGGGGTTCTGCTCTCCGCTGTTTCTAGTCCCGAAACCGAATGGGTCCTCCCGGCCCATTCGCAACCTCAAGGCATTGAACAGGTTTGTGAAGGTTTCCAAGTTCCGTATGGAAACCCTTCGCTCTATAGTTCTGGCCTTGGAACCTGGGGACTACATGGTCTCCCTGGACATACAGGAT
The DNA here is from genome assembly GCF_028390025.1 of Pseudophryne corroboree. NCBI lineage: Eukaryota > Metazoa > Chordata > Amphibia > Anura > Myobatrachidae > Pseudophryne > Pseudophryne corroboree. The sequence goes on along the minus strand of NC_086454.1, from coordinate 307,839,349 downwards.
GCTTACCTGCATATTCCTATAGCAGTGTCACATCAACAATACCTGAGGTTTGCTATTGGCAACATACATTACCAGTTTCGGGCGTTACCTTTTGGTTTAACAATGGCTCCGCGAGTCTTCACCAAAGTTATGGCGGTGATGACGGTGGTACTCCGCCGTCAAGGTGTCAGGATACTGCCGTATCTGGACGACTTGTTAATCCTGGCAAATTCCCCAGATCTTCTCCTGCGTCATCTGGATATGACGGTCCGGTTTCTACAAGCCCACGGGTGGCTCATCAAATGGAAGAAATCCTCCCTGGTCCCTGCTCAGAGCATGGTGCACCTGGGAGCGTTGTTCTTGTCTCAGGAGAAAGTCCTGAAGTTTCAGGACAGGATTCGTTGCTTCCTTTCTCGTCCGCAAGTGTCGATACATTCGGCAATGCAGGTGCTGGGCCTAATGGTATCAGCATTCGACATAGTGGAGTATGCTCAATTCCATTCTCGCCCCCTCCAGAGACTGATTCTTGCCAAGTGGGACGGCATGCCTCACCGGATCAGATCTCAAATGATCTTCTTGACTCCGGAGGTCCGTCTGTCGCTACACTGGTGGCTCCGGGACCAACAATTGTGCAGGTTCGTCCCTTCTGGATATCTAACTGGGTCCTGTTGACGACAGATGCCAGTCTAAGAGGTTGGGGCGCGGTGCTGGAGCAACACTGCCTTCAGGGTCGGTGGACCAAGGAGGAATCTCTCCTCTCGATCAACATTCTGGAATTGCGGGCGGTCTTCAATGCGTTGAACCTGGCCCAGCATCTAATTCAGAACCGTCCTGTTAAAGTACAGTCAGACAACGCCACCACAGTGGCTTACATAAATCATCAAGGTGGCACTCGAAGCCGTTTGGCAATGAAGGCAGTCTCACGGATTCTACGTTGGGCGGAACGCCATCTACCGGCTATATCGGCAATATTTATTCCAGGAGTCCTGAATTGGGAAGCGGACTTTCTCAGTCATCAGGACGTGCATGCCAGCGAGTGGGGCCTCCATCCAGAAGTGTTTCAACTCCTCATGGAAAAGTGGGGTCTTCCAGACGTGGATCTGATGGCGTCTCGACACAATCACAAGGTTCCGGTCTTCGGAGCAAGGACAAAGGATCCTCAAGCAGCATTCGTGGATGCGCTGGCGGTACCGTGGAGGTTTCGGCTGCCGTATGTGTTCCCTCCGGTGTCACTCCTGCCCAGCGTAATTCGGAAGTTCAAGCAAGAAAAAGGAAATCTGCTTCTCATAGCTCCAGCGTGGCCCAGACGGCACTGGTTCTCAGACCTGCAGGGCCTATCGTTAGAGCGTCCAATTCTACTTCCACAACGCCCAGACCTCCTCGTTCAGGGCCCCTGTGTCTACCAGGACCTAGCCCGGCTGTCTTTGACGGCGTGGCTCTTGAAGCTTCCGTCTTAAGGGCTAAGGGTGTTTCTGAAGAGGTCATTAAAACTATGTTGCGGGCCCGGAAACCGGCTTCTGCTCGGATTTACCATAGGGTCTGGCATTCCTACTTTGTTTGGTGCGCATCTAACAATTATGACGCTTCCAAGTTTAGTACAGCCAAGCTTTTGGCTTTTCTGCAGCAAGGCCTAGAGTTGGGCCTGCGTCTGACCTCTCTAAAGGTTCATATTTCTGCCTTGTCGGTGTGGTTTCAGAGAAAAATTGCGACTTTGCCTGTTGCTCATACTTTCACTCAGGGTGTGTTGCGTATCCAACCTCCCTATGTCCCGCCTGTGGCTCCTTGGAACTTGTCGGTGGTTTTGGAGGCGTTGCAGGAGCCTCCGTTTGAACCCCTTGGTTCAGCTGACCTTAAGTGACTTTCCCTTAAGGTGGTGTTCTTGCTGGCTAGTGCCTCTGATAGAAGAGTGTCGGAACTGGGTGCCTTGTCTTGTAGTTCCCCATATCTGATTTTTCACCGTGATCGGGCGGTTCTTAGGACTCGTCCCGGATATTTACCTAAGGTGGTTTCTTCGTTTCACCTTAATCAGGAGATTGTGGTTCCGGCCTTTGTGTCTCCTGATTTGTCTCCCAAAGAGCGGTCTTTGGATGTGGTACCGGCTCTCCGTATCTATGTGAAGAGAACTGCTTCTATCCGAAAATCTAATTCTCTGTTTGTTTTGTTTGGATTTCACAAACGTGGCTGGCCTGCTCACAAGCAGACCCTGGCTAGATGGATTAGAATGGTGATTGCGCATGCTTATGCGAAGGCTGGTCTCTCTGCTCCTGTTCACATTAAGGCCCAATCTACTCGGTCTGTTGGACCTTCTTGGGCGGCCCAACGTGGTGCGACCCTTGAACAATTGTGCAAGGCGGCTACGTGGTCTTCCGGGAACACGTTCATAAGGTACTATGCCTTCGATACTGCCGCTTCCCAGGATGCTTCCTTTGGACGCCGGGTTCAGTGCGTCCCCTCCCATAAGGAACTGCTTTAGGACATCCCCATTGTCCAATCCTTGTGGAGCCCAGTGTACCCCGCAGCAGAAAATGAGTTTTATGGTAAGAACTTACCTTTGTTAAAACTCTTTCTGCGAGGTACACTGGGCTCCACAAGGCGCCCACCCTGACGCACTTAGTTTCTTTGGGTTGGTATGGCATTAGCCGCTGACACTTCTCTTGTCGTGAGAGTGTGGTGTATGTGGCTACTAACTGTTTTCGTCTCTTTTCCTGCTACTGCATTGGGCTGGTTAACTAAAAACTGAGCTCCTGTGCTGGGAGGCGGGGTGATATAGGAGGCGGCGCTGTGCATTCTGGGAACAGTCAAAGCTTTGAGCCTGTTGGTGCCTCGGATCTAGATCCTACTCTACACCCCATTGTCCAATCCTTGTGGAGCCCAGTGTACCTCGCAGAAAGAGTTTTAACAAAGGTAAGTTCTTACCATAAAACTCGTTATTTTTATCTCTCACCCTGCAATGGCATGGGTTAATTTTCCAGAACTATATTGTCAATGAAAGCCTGTTTTTAAAAAGCCGCCTTTCCTTGTAAGTGTACAATTGCTGACTCCAAGAACATAGCAATCTGTGTGCGGAGATGAAAGATTCATGTTTAATATGGGCTAAGTTCTGTTCCAGCCTCTGCCCCAGAGAACCTCCCCTGTCAGATGCACACATGGGGCATTTTCATCTCACCTGCCGCAGCCAAGCTGGCGCAGGACAGACTTTGTGTTCCACAGCACATACCTCCTCTGAATAGCAATTCCTACCGATTCCAGCTCCCCTGGGAAAGCTTCATCTCAGCTATCTTGCATTAAGCAGTCGCCTTGTCATGTCTAATTCCCAACCACTGACATGTAATCACTAACCTGAAATCAGGATGTCATGTTATATTTAACACAACAGCGGTTTTGGGTCTGATTTGTTGAAAATTCAACCTGATACTGTGTCTATTTATCCTCTAGCACCGGAGGGTCATATTAACCCCTTCGGGATTAGTTACGATTTGCTGTCCAATTAACTTGTAAACTCTAGCTTGAGGATGTAGTGCTATATATAACAGGTTCAGTCAATTAGACACTTGGGGAATGTACACTGAAGGTCACCGTTGTGATATTTTCAAAATCTTAAACATACATTGTAAAACGTAGGTCTATTCATAAAGCAGTGAAAAGTGTGGAGAAGTGAGCCAGTGGATAAGTTGCCCATGGCAACAAATCAGCATTGAAGTAACATTTATCATTTGCATTCTATAAAATTGTACGGAGCAGCTGATTGGTTGCTATGAGCAACTTCTCCACAGGCTCCCTTCTCCACTCTTCTCCTCATTTAGAGTTAGAAGAAAAAAACAGCTAAATGGAGCAGATTTTTACCTGGAAAAGAACCCCAGGATGTTATGCGATGATGCAAATGCAATTTATTTTTGCACGCAGAGAAAATACTGCCTGGTTTTGCATGTAGCACCCTGAAATCTGGAGCAGCTTTATTTTATACCCCCTTTACACACCGCCACAATTATCCAGGATAACCTGGGTTGTGGCTCGATGTAAAAGGTTCCCTGAAAAATAACCTGGGGCCATTGACCCGGGAATGCAACTCGGGTAGTGAGCAGGGCTGGACCCGGTAAGGACCCGGGTAAAGGGGCAGTGTAAACGGGTGAACCAGGTCATGCGATTAGGGTCTTGTTTACAGAATAGGAAGAGCTGGATCATGGCGCTTGGAAATGAAGGGGGCAGAGGTATGATTGGGGGGGGGGGGGCTTCGGCCAATAATGTGCCTAGGGGTGGACTGACATGTAATGAACTGAAGTATGACACTGCAAACCATTGATCGTAATATATCATCACACCCAATGCTGATGTTAGTATTAGCTATCGTGGCCAAAGGGTTCCACATTTCAGTACATTTATTAGAGATGTGCGGAGGACACTTTTCGTGTTTCGGTTTTGGTTCTAATTCCACTTTCGTGTTTTGGTTTTGGCTTGGTTTTGCCAAAACCACCCTTCGTGTTTTGGATCTGGATGGTTTATGAAAAAACCATAAAAACAGCTAAAATCACAGAATTTGGGGGTAATTTTGCTCCTACAGTATTATTAACCTCAATAACAATCATTTCCACTCATTTCCAGTGTATTCTGAACACCTCACACCTCACAATATTGTATTTAGGCCAAAAGGTTGCACCGAGGTTGCTGGATTTTTTTCTTTGCATCATGTGCTGTTTGGGGACTATTTTTATATCTGCCCTCCTGTCTGACACTGCAGTGCCACTCCTAGATGGGCAAGGTGTTTGTGTTGTCCACTTCAGGGCCGGTTCCGGGGCTTCTTGCGCCCCGGGCGGCATTAGGGGGCGTGGCTTCATACAGGGGGCATGGTCAGTTACGCCCCCTGTACTGTAGTAGGATGTGCGGTGCGCGATGACGTCATCGCGCACAGCACAGCAAAGGTCCTCTCCACGAAGGAAAACTAGACGCTAAGCGTCTAGTTCCCTTCGTGGAGAGGACCTTTGCTGTGCGGTGCGCGATGACGTCAACGCGCACCGCACATCATTACAGTTAAGGTCCTCTCCAGGAAGGGAAACTAGACGCGTAGCATCTAGTTTCCCTTCACAGGACAGCGGGCAGCAGCTGCGGGGGGCACCACAGCAGCAGCGGATCTTGCCATGGTGCGGCGCCCTCCGGAAGGCGGCGCCCCGGGCAAAAGTCCTGCTTGCCCGTGGCAAGATCCGCTACTGGTCCAGTTGTCCCCAAACAGCACATGATGCAAAGAAAAAAAAGAATTGCAATGAGGTAGTTGTATGACTAAGCCAAGTGACACAAACAATTGGCCCATCTAGGCGTGGCACTGCAGTGGCAGACAGGAGGGCAGATATAAAAAAAAGGCCGCAAACAGCACATCATGCAAAGAAGAAAAAGCATTGTAATGAGGTAGTTGTATGACTAAGCCAAGTGACACAAACAATTGGCTAATCTAGGCGTGGCACTGCAGTGGTAGACAGGAGGGCAGATATAAAAAAAAAAGGCCCCAAACAGCACATCATGCAAAGAAGAAAAAGAATTGCAATGATGTTGTATGACTAAGCCAAGCGACACAAACAATTGGCCCATCTAGCCGTGGCACTGCAGTGGTAGACAGGAGGGCAGATGTAAAAAAAAAGGCCCCTAACAGCACATGTTGCAAAGAAGAAAAAAAGGTGCACCGAGGTTGCTGTAGGCCTAAGCTAAGCGACACAACCACCTGGCCCATCTAGTAGTGTCACGCAGTGGCTGAATGTCGAGAGTGGGCCGCAATTGTTCGGTCTACCGACAGCATCTCCAGCACGCTCCAGCCACTTTAAAAAAAATCTGCAATTGGTGGACTTATACGGCAGTACCCCAGGACTAATACAGCAGTACCTCTAGACTCATACGGCAGTGTCACACAGGATGGCACTTTTCAAAAACTAGGCCCCAAACAGCACCTCATGCAAAGATGTCGAAGAGGTACAATGAGTTAGCTGTATGACTAAGCCAAGCGACACAAATAATTCCAACTGGAATTATACGTCCAAATCACTGGAATTAATTGGCAAGATCACTGCTGTAATAAATAATTATAAATCACTGAAATTAATTGGCAAAATCACTGTAATTATACGTCCAAATAACTGGAATTAAATGGCAAGATCACTGTAATAATTATAAATCACTGGAATTAATTGGCAAGATCACGGTAATTGATAATTGTAAATCACTGTAATTATACGTCAAAATCACTGGAATTAAATGGCAAAATCTCGCTATCGCCTGCCTAGTGAAGTGGAATCTAGATGGGATTTGTTACCGGGTCACAATACCTTCATCAATTGTCTAAATCCCACTGCACTAATGGCGGATACCGGACGCACGTCTAACACCTACATAAGTGTCAAGGCCTCAGTTATGTGGGCTTCCATTGTCATGTGAAGCTGAACCACTAGTCATGAACACAGACCAGGACCTCAGCCGTTCCACTTCCTTGCCACTCCGTGTCGTAAATGGCATATTGCCAAGTTTACGTTTCTCCTCAGACGATTTAAATTTCTTTTTTTAGTTCTTTTTGCTGAACTTTGGCTTTTTGGGTTTTACATGCCCTCTACTATCACATTGGGCATCAGACGACGTAGATGGCATTTCATCGTCTATGTCATGGCTAGTGGCAGCAGCTTCAGCACTAAGAGGAAGTGGTTCTTCTTGATCTTTCCGTATTTTATCCTCATAATTTTTGTTCTCCATTATTTTTTGGGAGTTATATGAGATATGTGGCACAGGAATGACTGATGAGACAGGACACTACCACTGGTCTGATGCAGCACAACACAAGAAGACTATAAGGGACTTGTGGTTGTTGTTGTTATTATTATTATACGGCAGCAGTGGACATATAGCAGCAGCGTATATCGTCACTGGAATGACTGATGGACAGGACACTACCACTGGTCTGATGCAGCACAACACAGTCAACAACACTTTATACAGCTACACTGGCAGGAGAGGACACCAACACTGTGGCTGCCTGAACTGATACAGCATAATACACTGACTACACTGGATTGGACTGAGCAGCACAACACAGCACAAGACTTGCCACCCCACTTTCCCGCCCCCACACATACACTGGAGGACTGAGACACGTCCTCTCTATACACTCTCCGAGACTGGAGGGAAAATGGCCGCAACGCATGGCTCCTTTTATGGAATCCAAATCCCGCGAGAATCCGACAGCGGGATGATGACGTTTTGCCGCGTTCGGGTGTCCGGAACCGGGTTCAGAGCGTGAAGTTCGGTACGGTTCGGTTTTCTGAGAACCGAACCTGCTCATCTCTAACATTTATTGCTCTATCCAGGGCCAGATTAAGTGCCACATGGGCCCTGGGGCTAATAATGTTCAATTACCTATACTGAGAAGGGGAGGAGCTGTGACAAGTGCTGTGTGGGTGTGACCAGAGCAACGTGCTCGTGCCGTGACACCCCTAAATTAGCAGCCCCAATGTCTTCCGAAATATACAATATAGAAAGATTTTTTGAATTAGAAAAACAATTTTAATACTTGGGATTTATGGCTGACGGTGTGGCCAGCGAGTGTTTTATAATAGATCTACAATCTCTAGGTAGACAGTCAATAAGTTGACAATATGTGGTCGACAGGGTAAAAAGGTCGACACCACAATGTTCGATACAGGTTTGTTTTTGTTTTTCTGTTTTTTTAGGCCTAATCTTGATTATTCCATGTTATGTCACCACCATCAGTACAAATGTGTACCCTCATGGACTCACTTAGCTCGCCACGCTTCTGGCAAGGCAGCTCGCTCTGCTATTGCTGCGGCCGCCACAGGTAACTATTCCCAGTAGATGTCCACGTGGAGGGTAAATAAACCGAATGTTGGTTAAACATGTGTAAGACCCAATAAATCACCCATGACTTTATTCCAACGAACTTAACATTTATAACTAGCTAGCTTATCACTAAGAAATAAACACACGGACACCAACTGCTAGTTTTAAAAGGTCAAACAGATATTTATTGTTTGGTGACCTGTCGTTTAAACTAAGAATATTGGAGGATGGCAAGAAAAAGGCGCTACCAACTCACCAGCACCAGTCAACTATAATAAACCATAAAATAGGAGGGGCCTCACAACCGCCTCCTTAACATAACCTGCACTGCGCAGGCTCACCCCCCTTACTTTAGCAGAGCCGTGGACGAACCCGCACGGGAACATCCGTAGTCCACCCGCAAGGGGAGGGCATACTCGCTGTTCATTCAAAAGGGGGTGCCCCACAGTGACCACTTATGTAACAATTTGACCGCTGGCTGGTAGCAACTTTCCGCCCATCTGGCTATCAAAGCCTGCTGAGAAATGGAATTAGAGGCCCGAAAAGCGAGCCTCAAACAACCTTATAGGGAGGGTGGGAGGGCATCCAAGAAAAACTGGCAAGAGGAAGATGGCTGCCAAAACCCTGAACTATATACCCCTGTGCAAACTCCTCCTACCTATCCCTAATAGGCACCCATCTGTCACCTGACCACCACTGTCAATCACTAAGGCTACCCCTGCCTATCCTCAACACATGTCAGAAAAATTCAGGGAGTTTATGTGGCTTCGAGCCTATGCGGATCTCTGCCTGCCTAAATCACCCATGACTTTATTCCGACGAACTTAACATTTATAACTAGCTAGCTTATCACTAAGAAATAAACACACGGACACCAACTGCTAGATTTAAAAGGTCAAACAGATATTTATTGTTTGGTGACCTGTCGTTTAAACTAAGAATATTGGAGGATGGCAAGAAAAAGGCGCTACCAACTCACCAGCACCAGTCAACTATAATAAACCATAAAATAGGAGGGGCCTCACAACCGCCTCCTTAACATAACCTGCACTACGCAGGCTCACCCCCCTTACTTTAGCAGAGCCGTGGACGAACCCGCACGGCAACATCCGTAGTCCACCCGCAAGGGGAGGGCATACTCGCTGTTCATTCAAAAGGGGGTGCCCCACAGTGACCACTTATGTAACTATTTGACCGCTGGCTGGTAGCGACTTTCCGCCACAACAAGGATTTTAACAAAAAACCGCAGACCGCCATCCACCAACAAACAGGAGAAGCGATTCAACCGGACAGTACTCTAAAAATACTGTCCAAGAACACACCAATACCCGCAGGGGAAAGGTGAATACCATCTTCCCTATAAAACTGCACATTGTGCAGCACCAAAAGCGGATGCCTAACCACTAAACCTCCTATTGCCTGCACGTATACTGACACTGCGGAATTAACTTTCTTCCTAGCTTTTTCTATAGCGGAGAAACGAATGGCACCCCGCCAATGGAAACGGGGCACAATGTCGGACCACACCACTATCACCCGTGGCCAAGATGCCCGTAACGCCACTAAGTCCGCTTTGATACTCAAGATGAGATCAATGCCTTTGACCCTCCCCATATCATTCCCCCCCGAGGTGAATGACAACCCAGCCGGGCCGCCCCCACCTCCGCTCATGGCGAAACAGCAAGCGAAGTAAACCCATCCAACGTAAACCTCTAACTCCTAACCATCTAACTACCTTGTCCCCAAATAGTTCGCCCGTTCGTCCTGCCATTGGATGCCTCTCCGCCCAAAAAATAAAAGATTGGCCAATGAGCCAAATCTGATCCGAGATGTCCAAAGTAGCTGCAAAAAGAAAATTCCTTACCGTCAGACATTATAAAGATCAAAACAAATTAACTTAAACATGCAAGTAAGAACCCGAGTGAAGGAGAAAACTCAAAAAACCTCCCGTGAACCGTGTGTGAATGCCAATTGTAATTCGGTCCCCTCGGAGGAAAATTTAAAAATTCACTTCACACCCTCCATTTCTGAACGCTAGCCGTTCAAAAACCGACGAGTAAAACACGTTTCCGGGTTCGCGCAACAGGCGCAATAACAACAATACTTAACGGATCCTTATACTAGGCGCAAGCCTAGCCAACTGAATACCGGTTGCCCAAAACCAAACGGTATCCCGCCCGCAGGGGCAAGACCCACTCACCGGGGAGGGCCTTAGTCAACGATTCTCCACAGGAAGGGTGGCACCAATAGACCCCCAACCTCCGCATCAGGTACCTGCTCCCTAAACTTGTCGAACTCAAAACGCGACAGTGCGTCAGCAATTCTGTTGTCAACCCCTGGGACATGCGCAGCCGTGAAATGAATGTTATGCCTCAAGCACTTGAGCACAAGATAACGCAACAAGCGCAGAGCCTCAGGAGAGGACGAGCGCTGGTTATTAACGGCGTGCACGACGCCCAGATTGTCGCAGCGAAATACAATACTCCGATCCGACAAGCTGGGTGCCCACAACTCAACCGCCACTATCAAGGGGAATAACTCCAGCAGGAGCAAGTTCTTTGTAAACCCTCGGGTCACCCATGCTGTGGGCCAAGGCGCGGCGCACCACTGTGTTCTGAAAAAAGCCCCAAAGCCCGAACCACCAGCAGCGTCGGTGAAAAGTTGTAACGCAGCGTTGGAACAGCGAAACGCTGGCCACAACACCTCCCGGTTAAAAGAAACCAAGAAAGTGGACCAGGTTCTCAAGTCCTCCCTGACCTCGCGCAAAATATAAACCGTATGGTGAGGTTTCCGTACCCCCGCTATGGATCTCTCAAGTTTACGGCAGAAAACCCGGCCCATGGGTATGATCCTGCACGCAAAATTAAATGACCCGAGCAACGACTGAACCCGTTGTAGTCTGACCCTGCGCGAGAGGAGGCACTGCTCTATGAGACCCAACAATTTGAGCACCTTATCGGCCGGAAGCCGGCAACAGCCGGCTTCCGAATCGATTTCAATGCCCAAGTAACTGAGGCATGCCGTGGGCCCCTCGGTCTTATCCGAGGCCATGGGAACGCCCAGGCGACCGAATAAACTCTGAGCTAAACCCAGTACATCCCCGCACGCCGACCCCACCCTTGGACCCACAAAGAGAAAATCGTCTAGGTAGTGGGCGACCCCCGGGTGGCCGGAGGCCGACACTATGCACCAATGCAAAAATGAGCTGAATTTCTCAAAATAGGCACAAGAAATGGAACACCCCATGGGCAAGCACCTGTCTACATAATACCCACCCCTTAACCTGAAACCAAGGAAACGCAGGGAGTCGGGGTGGATGGGCAGGAGGCGGAAAGCGGACTCAATGTCCAGCTTGGCCATGAGGGCGCCGGGACCCGCCCTTTGGACTAACCGCAGGGCCTCATCAAACGATTGATATCGCACCCTGCAAGCTTCCTCCGGGATGGAGTCGTTGACCGAGCTGCCACGGGGGTGTGACAAATGCTGGATGAGGCGGAATTTACCCTGAGCTTTCTTGGGGACCACCCCTAACGGTGAAATGCACAGCCGGGGCAGGGGAGGGGACGGGAAAGGGCCGCACATGCGCCCCAAATCGATTTCCGCCCGAACCTTACGGGCGACCACGGAGGGGAAATCCCGTGCGGATTTTAAATTGCGCCTGGAGACCACGAGGACCGAATCCGGGATGGGAAGTCTGAAACCGCTACGAAAACCTTCCAACAAAAACAACCCCGAAGTGACGTCGGGGTAACTGCCCAACCATTTAGCCAATTCAAGGACGTTGATGGGGGAAAACGCCTTACTTTCCACTTCCGGGCACCTCAGCAGCATCAGAGGGCCTGGACCCGGAAGGGGACTGGCAATCTTTGGCCGGGTGCCCCCCGCCGCACGCCTTGCAGGAGTGGCGAAAACGGCAGTTAGCCCCCCGGGAACACTTGCCCTCGTTGAAGGCAAAGCATTTCCCTTTATTCCCCGTGGGCGGGCTCGGCCGGACATTTAAACCCGGCTTACCGCCCTGGGCTTCATAAAGGGGCCTATTCTGATGAGTGACCTCTAACCAAACTTCCACGTCCTTGAAACCCAAGGGTAGTGTCGGGTTACCGTCTTGGTTACGACGGAATTTCTCATCGTAATCCCTCCACGCGTAACCCTTGGATGTCAAGTACATTTCATGCACCAGGTACAAATACTTGACCGTGTTGTGATATTCCTTAGGCCTCGTCTCGGCGTAGCACGCCGTGAACACTAAAAACCCCCGGAGCCACTGGTGAAAATTGCGAAATGCATTCTCGCCAATGCCACCAACCTTCTTGGCCTTATCGAAAGCCTTCCGCATGTCATCCGTAAGGGTGAACATGTCGACGTATTTACCTCTCTTAATCTTCTCCCTCATCCGTTTACGTAAACCCCTGGTGACCGCAGTGTTAGCGCAGTGCACCATTTCCGTAAAACGCGGAGGGTCAGGCGTGGCTGCCGCAGCTGCGCCCTTAGCCTTCCTCTCTTTCTTGTGCAAGCGATGCGCAATGAGCCTAGCTAACTTACGCGGGCGCCTGGGGGACCCGGAAGACCTAGTATCAGAAGAGGAGCTGGAAGAAGAGCTATCAGAAGAAGGATTAACTGTCTCACCCGTTCCCGGAGGACCCCCCGCATCCACTGCTGCGATGGCGGGGCCGGATGGAACCTCTTCAGGGACCCGAGATCCCCCCGTCTCCACATGTTCAGCCAGCTTCGCCGCTCCTGTCTGTGCCTCGCTGGATGTTGCTGTCGTCGTGGCCCCCGACAATCCGGCCGGGGGAGAGACCCCCCTCGCCGTACCTGCACCTGTTGGGGAAACAGAAGGGGGGGGGGGGGGAGGCACAAAAGCAGCCACCTCCAGGGGGAGAACCGGAGGTAGCGGGGGAGGGGGAGCCGCAAGCGGGGGCCGCGAACCGAGTGCGGGCAAGCCCGGTGTCGCGACGCCCGTCATTTCAAACGCAGCGCCAGACGCTGGAGGCACCGTGCCCGGGGAAGTAAAACCAGCGTGCCAAGTGGACGGAGCCTGTGAAAACGGCGACGCCCAGTAAGGCGTCTGGCAGAGGGCCCCTGGGGTAAAACCACTGGAGTAAGAACCCCCCCATTGCGCAAAACCCGGACCACTCGGCGTGGGCCATGAGGTCACCGATCCCTGCGCGTGCGTAAACGCCGCCGGCAAATAAGTGGACGAAAAGGGGGCAGGAACCCCGCGGAATGCGGGTGCCGCCCCGGAAGTCATGACCGGGAGCTGCAATGACCCCGACCAGGCCACTGACACCGAAGCCGCCGGAAGGAAACCCGCGGGCGAAGCCGTATACGTGCCGCCCCGGTACCCGAATGGAGCGGCCAAGGAACTTGGTCCTGACCCCATCTGGTGCACCAGGAGCTGGCCCGCAGACGGCGTCTGCTCGCTGGGCCACAGGGAGCGCCCCGGGGTAAATCCCAGATGTCTGCCCGCTGACGCCCGACACCCCGCTGCCCCCCACGATATTGGCACCTATGGAAACGGTGGGGGAAACAGAGCCTGCGCATGCTCAAACGCAGGCCCCGCACCCCCCGTTGTCCCTGGACCAGAAGGCAGGGACACTACATCCTGCACCAGCCAGGCACCCGCAGGGGTGCTGGCCGGTGAAAGCCCCGTCATTCCCCTCCTCACCGCTGATTCGCGGCACCCACCCGCCGGGTCACGTGACCCGCCAATCGCGGCCGTGTGGAGAGGCGTACTAACGCCTGTGGAGGCCGGAGCCCCGGCGCGCGCGGCTCTGCCGCTGCGCCGGGCTCCGGGAACGGCCGACGCTGGGGAAGCACCGCCGCCCGTGGAGAGCAGGACCCTGTCACCGGCGGGCGGCGAAGCGGAGGGGGGGACCGCGCGCACCCGCGGCCGGCGATAGCCCGCTGCCGCGAGCGGTCGGGAGGCCTCAGCCAGGCGGCGGGGGGGGGGGGGGGGGCGCTGATCTTCTGGGACGGGGCATGCTGCAGCAAAACAGTGTGGATAACACCTAAAACGGACACTGACTGTAATATAAAGGGAGGGAGCAGTAGTATATGCAGTATTTAAAAGAGGGGAAATAACTGACAAAATGCTGACAGTATGCCTTACCCTCATCCAAGAAAAACTGGCAAGAGGAAGATGGCTGCCAAAACCCTGAACTATATACTAGAGATGAGCGGGTTCGGTTCCTCGGAATCCGAACCCGCCCGAACTTCATGTTTTTTTACACGGGTCCGAGCGACTCGGATCTTCCCGCCTTGCTCGGTTAACCCGAGCGCGCCCGAACGTCATCATGACGCTGTCGGATTCTCGCGAGGCTCGGATTCTATCGCGAGACTCGGATTCTATATAAGGAGCCGCGCGTCGCCGCCATTTTCACACGTGCATTGAGATTGATAGGGAGAGGACGTGGCTGGCGTCCTCTCCATTTAGATTAGAAGAGAGAGAGTGAGATTGAGACAGAGACACTTGATTTACTGGAGCTTAGGAGTACTAGAGAGTGCAGAGTTTACTAGTGACTGACCACTGACCAGTGACCACCAGTGCAGTTTTATTTAATATAATCCGTTCTCTGCCTGAAAAAAACGATACACAGTGACTCAGTCACATACCATATCTGTGCTCAGCCCAGTGTGCTGCATCATCTATGTATAATATCTGACTGTGCTCACACAGCTTAATTGTGGGGGAGACTGGGGAGCAGTTATAGGTTATAGCAGGAGCCAGGAGTACATACATATTATTAAAATTAAACAGTGCACACTTTTGCTGCAGGCAGGAGTGTCACTGCCAGTGTGACTGACCAGTGACCTGACCACACTGACCACCAGTATAGTATACTATATTGTGATTGCCTGAAAAAGTTAAACACTCGTCGTGTGACTTGTGTGGTGTTTTTTTTTTATTCTATAAAAAACTCATTCTGCTGACAGACAGTGTCCAGCAGGTCCGTCATTATATAATATATACCTGTCCGGCTGCAGTAGTGATATATATATATTTTTTATATCATTATTTATCATCCAGTCGCAGCAGACACAGTACGGTAGTTCACGGCTGTAGCTACCTCTGTGTCGGCACTCGGCAGTCCATCCATAATTGTATACCACCTACCCGTGGTTTTTTTTTTCTTTCTTCTTTATACATACTACATCTCATTATCATCCAGTCTATATTAGCAGCAGACACAGTACAGTACGGTAGTCCACGGCTGTAGCTACCTCTGTGTCGGCACTCGGCAGTCCGTCCATAATTGTATACCACCTACCCGTGGTTTTTTCTTTCTTTCTTCTTTATACATACATACTACATCTCATTATCAACCAGTCTATATTAGCAGCAGACACAGTACAGTACGGTGGTCCACGGCTGTAGCTACCTCTGTGTCGGCACTCGGCAGTCCATCCATAATTGTATACCACCTACCCGTGGATTTTTTTTCTTTCTTCTTTATACATACTACATCTCATTATCATCCAGTCTATATTAGCAGCAGACACAGTACAGTACGGTAGTCCACGGCTGTAGCTACCTCTGTGTCGGCACTCGGCAGTCCGTCCATAATTGTATACCACCTACCCGTGGTTTTTTTTTCTTTCTTCTTTATACATACATACTACATCTCATTATCATCCAGTCTATATTAGCAGCAGACACAGTACAGTACGGTAGTCCACGGCTGTAGCTACCTCTGTGTCGGCACTTGGCAGTCCATCCATAATTGTATACCACCTACCCGTGGTTTTTTTTTCTTTCTTCTTTATACATACTACATCTCATTATCAACCAGTCTATATTAGCAGCAGACACAGTACAGTACGGTAGTCCACGGCTGTAGCTACCTCTGTGTCGGCACTCGGCAGTCCATCCATAATTGTATACCACCTACCCGTGGTTTTTTTTTCTTTCTTCTTTATACATACTACATCTCATTATCATCCAGTCTATATTAGCAGCAGACACAGTACAGTACGGTAGTCCACGGCTGTAGCTACCTCTGTGTCGGCACTCGGCAGTCCATTCATAATTGTATACTAGTATCCATCCATCTCCATTGTTTACCTGAGGTGCCTTTTAGTTGTGCCTATTAAAATATGGAGAACAAAAATGTTGAGGTTCCAAAATTAGGGAAAGATCAAGATCCACTTCCACCTCGTGCTGAAGCTGCTGCCACTAGTCATGGCCGAGACGATGAAATGCCAGCAACGTCGTCTGCCAAGGCCGATGCCCAATGTCATAGTACAGAGCATGTCAAATCCAAAACACCAAATATCAGTAAAAAAAGGACTCCAAAACCTAAAATAAAATTGTCGGAGGAGAAGCGTAAACTTGCCAATATGCCATTTACCACACGGAGTGGCAAGGAACGGCTGAGGCCCTGGCCTATGTTCATGGCTAGTGGTTCAGCTTCACATGAGGATGGAAGCACTCAGCCTCTCGCTAGAAAACTGAAAAGACTCAAGCTGGCAAAAGCACCGCAAAGAACTGTGCGTTCTTCGAAATCCCAAATCCACAAGGAGAGTCCAATTGTGTCGGTTGCGATGCCTGACCTTCCCAACACTGGACGTGAAGAGCATGCGCCTTCCACCATTTGCACGCCCCCTGCAAGTGCTGGAAGGAGCACCCGCAGTCCAGTTCCTGATAGTCAGATTGAAGATGTCAGTGTTGAAGTACACCAATATGAGGAGGATATGGGTGTTGCTGGCGCTGGGGAGGAAATTGACCAGGAGGATTCTGATGGTGAGGTGGTTTGTTTAAGTCAGGCACCCGGGGAGACACCTGTTGTCCGTGGGAGGAATATGGCCGTTGACATGCCTGGTGAAAATACCAAAAAAATCAGCTCTTCGGTGTGGAAGTATTTCACCAGAAATGCGGACAACAGGTGTCAAGCCGTGTGTTCCCTTTGTCAAGCTGTAATAAGTAGGGGTAAGGACGTTAACCACCTCGGAACATCCTCCCTTATACGTCACCTGCAGCGCATTCATAATAAGTCAGTGACAAGTTCAAAAACTTTGGGTGACAGCGGAAGCAGTCCACTGACCAGTAAATCCCTTCCTCTTGTAACCAAGCTCACGCAAACCACCCCACCAACTCCCTCAGTGTCAATTTCCTCCTTCCCCAGGAATGCCAATAGTCCTGCAGGCCATGTCACTGGCAATTCTGACGAGTCCTCTCCTGCCTGGGATTCCTCCGATGCATCCTTGCGTGTAACGCCTACTGCTGCTGGCGCTGCTGTTGTTGCTGCTGGGAGTCGATGGTCATCCCAGAGGGGAAGTCGTAAGCCCACTTGTACTACTTCCAGTAAGCAATTGACTGTTCAACAGTCCTTTGCGAGGAAGATGAAATATCACAGCAGTCATCCTGCTGCAAAGCGGATAACTGAGGCCTTGACAACTATGTTGGTGTTAGACGTGCGTCCGGTATCCGCCGTTAGTTCACAGGGAACTAGACAATTTATTGAGGCAGTGTGCCCCCGTTACCAAATACCATCTAGGTTCCACTTCTCTAGGCAGGCGATACCGAAAATGTACACGGACCTCAGAAAAAGACTCACCAGTGTCCTAAAAAATGCAGCTGGACCCAATGTCCACTTAACCACGGACATGTGGACAAGTGGAGCAGGGCAGGGTCAGGACTATATGACTGTGACAGCCCACTGGGTAGATGTATGGACTCCCGCCGCAAGAACAGCAGCGGCGGCACCAGTAGCAGCATCTCGCAAACGCCAACTCTTTCCTAGGCAGGCTACGCTTTGTATCACCGCTTTCCAGAATACGCACACAGCTGAAAACCTCTTACGGCAACTGAGGAAGATCATCGCGGAATGGCTTACCCCAATTGGACTCTCTTGTGGATTTGTGGCATCGGACAACGCCAGCAATATTGTGTGTGCATTAAATATGGGCAAATTCCAGCACGCCCCATGTTTTGCACATACCTTGAATTTGGTGGTGCAGAATTTTTTAAAAAACGACAGGGGCGTGCAAGAGATGCTGTCGGTGGCCAGAAGAATTGCGGGACACTTTCGGCGTACAGGCACCACGTACAGAAGACTGGAGCACCACCAAAAACTACTGAACCTGCCCTGCCATCATCTGAAGCAAGAAGTGGTAACGAGGTGGAATTCAACCCTCTATATGCTTCAGAGGTTGGAGGAGCAGCAAAAGGCCATTCAAGCCTATACAATTGAGCACGATATAGGAGGTGGAATGCACCTGTCTCAAGCGCAGTGGAGAATGATTTCAACGTTGTGCAAGGTTCTGCTGCCCTTTGAACTTGCCACACGTGAAGTCAGTTCAGACACTGCCAGCCTGAGTCAGGTCATTCCCCTCATCAGGCTTTTGCAGAAGAAGCTGGAGACATTGAAGGAGGAGCTAACACGGAGCGATTCCGCTAGGCATGTGGGACTTGTGGATGGAGCCCTTAATTCGCTTAACAAGGATTCACGGGTGGTCAATCTGTTGAAATCAGAGCACTACATTTTGGCCACCGTGCTCGATCCTAGATTTAAAGCCTACCTTGGATCTCTCTTTCCGGCAGACACAAGTCTGCTGGGGTTGAAAGACCTGCTGGTGAGAAAATTGTCAAGTCAAGCGGAACGCGACCTGTCAACATCTCCTCCTTCACATTCTCCCGCAACTGGGGGTGCGAGGAAAAGGCTCAGAATTCCGAGCCCACCCGCTGGCGGTGATGCAGGGCAGTCTGGAGCGACTGCTGATGCTGACATCTGGTCCGGACTGAAGGACCTGACAACGATTACGGACATGTCGTCTACTGTCACTGCATATGATTCTCTCAACATTGAAAGAATGGTGGAGGATTATATGAGTGACCGCATCCAAGTAGGCACGTCACACAGTCCGTACTTATACTGGCAGGAAAAAGAGGCAATTTGGAGGCCCTTGCACAAACTGGCTTTATTCTACCTAAGTTGCCCTCCCACAAGTGTGTACTCCGAAAGAGTGTTTAGTGCCGCCGCTCACCTTGTCAGCAATCGGCGTACGAGGTTACATCCAGAAAATGTGGAGAAGATGATGTTCATTAAAATGAATTATAATCAATTCCTCCGCGGAGACATTGACCAGCAGCAATTGCCTCCACAAAGTACACAGGGAGCTGAGATGGTGGATTCCAGTGGGGACGAATTGATAATCTGTGAGGAGGGGGATGTACACGGTGATATATCGGAGGATGATGATGAGGTGGACATCTTGCCTCTGTAGAGCCAGTTTGTGCAAGGAGAGATTAATTGCTTCTTTTTTGGGGGGGGTCCAAACCAACCCGTCATATCAGTCACAGTCGTGTGGCAGACCCTGTCACTGAAATGATGGGTTGGTTAAAGTGTGCATGTCCTGTTTATACAACATAAGGGTGGGTGGGAGGGCCCAAGGACAATTCCATCTTGCACCTCTTTTTTCTTTTATTTTTCTTTGCGTCATGTGCTGTTTGGGGAGGGTTTTTTGGAAGGGCCATCCTGCGTGACACTGCAGTGCCACTCCTAGATGGGCCCGGTGTTTGTGTCGGCCACTAGGGTCGCTAATCTTACTCACACAGCTACCTCATTGCGCCTCTTTTTTTCTTTGCGTCATGTGCTGTTTGGGGAGGGTTTTTTGGAAGGGACATCCTGCGTGACACTGCAGTGCCACTCCTAGATGGGCCCGGTGTTTGTGTCGGCCACTAGGGTCGCTTATCTTACTCACACAGTCAGCTACCTCATTGCGCCTCTTTTTTTCTTTGCGTCATGTGCTGTTTGGGGAGGGTTTTTTGGAAGGGACATCCTGCGTGACACTGCAGTGACACTCCTAGATGGGCCCGGTGTTTGTGTCGGCCACTAGGGTCGCTTATCTTACTCACACAGTCAGCTACCTCATTGCGCCTCTTTTTTTCTTTGCGTCATGTGCTGTTTGGGGAGGGTTTTTTGGAAGGGACATCCTGCGTGACACTGCAGTGACACTCCTAGATGGGCCCGGTGTTTGTGTCGGCCACTAGGGTCGCTAATCTTACTCACACAGCTACCTCATTGCGCCTCTTTTTTTCTTTGCGTCATGTGCTGTTTGGGGAGGGTTTTTTGGAAGGGACATCCTGCGTGACACTGCAGTGCCACTCCTAGATGGGCCCGGTGTTTGTGTCGGCCACTAGGGTCGCTAATCTTACTCACACAGCTACCTCATTGCGCCTCTTTTTTTCTTTGCGTCATGTGCTGTTTGGGGAGGGTTTTTTGGAAGGGACATCCTGCGTGACACTGCAGTGCCACTCCTAGATGGGCCCGGTGTTTGTGTCGGCCACTAGGGTCGCTTATCTTACTCACACAGTCAGCTACCTCATTGCGCCTCTTTTTTTCTTTGCGTCATGTGCTGTTTGGGGAGGGTTTTTTGGAAGGGCCATCCTGCGTGACACTGCAGTGCCACTCCTAGATGGGCCCGGTGTTTGTGTCGGCCACTAGGGTCGCTAATCTTACTCACACAGTCAGC
Organism: Pseudophryne corroboree; assembly: GCF_028390025.1. Taxonomy (NCBI): domain Eukaryota; kingdom Metazoa; phylum Chordata; class Amphibia; order Anura; family Myobatrachidae; genus Pseudophryne; species Pseudophryne corroboree. Next base: position 307,819,072 of record NC_086454.1, on the reverse strand, counting down.
TACCTCATTGCGCCTCTTTTTTTCTTTGCGTCATGTGCTGTTTGGGGAGGGTTTTTTGGAAGGGACATCCTGCGTGACACTGCAGTGCCACTCCTAGATGGGCCCGGTGTTTGTGTCGGCCACTAGGGTCGCTTATCTTACTCACACAGTCAGCTACCTCATTGCGCCTCTTTTTTTCTTTGCGTCATGTGCTGTTTGGGGAGGGTTTTTTGGAAGGGACATCCTGCGTGACACTGCAGTGACACTCCTAGATGGGCCCGGTGTTTGTGTCGGCCACTAGGGTCGCTTATCTTACTCACACAGTCAGCTACCTCATTGCGCCTCTTTTTTTCTTTGCGTCATGTGCTGTTTAGGGAGGGTTTTTTGGAAGGGACATCCTGCGTGACACTGCAGTGCCACTCCTAGATGGGCCCGGTGTTTGTGTCGGCCACTAGGGTCGCTTATCTTACTCACACAGCGACCTCGGTGCAAATTTTAGGACTAAAAATAATATTGTGAGGTGTGAGGTATTCAGAATAGACTGAAAATGAGTGGAAATTATGGTTTTTGAGGTTAATAATACTTTGGGATCAAAATGACCCCCAAATTCTATGATTTAAGCTGTTTTTTAGGGTTTTTTGAAAAAAACACCCGAATCCAAAACACACCCGAATCCGACAAAAAAAATTCGGTGAGGTTTTGCCAAAACGCGGTCGAACCCAAAACACGGCCGCGGAACCGAACCCAAAACCAAAACACAAAACCCGAAAAATTTCAGGCGCTCATCTCTACTATATACCCCTGTGCAAACTCCTCCTACCTATCCCTAATAGGCACCCATCTGTCACCTGACCACCACTGTCAATCACTAAGGCTAGCCCTGCCTATCCTCAACACATGTCAGAAAAATTCAGGGAGTTTATGTGGCTTCGAGCCTATGCGGATCTCTGCCTGCCAAAACATGTGTCATGACTGTTGACCAATACATTGTTGATCTATCATCCGGGTAGCGAGACCTGCTAGTCATCCTCATGCTACCATGATGGTGGGCCTATTTTTATGTGGAGGCCTGGAGCTGCTTATCTAGATTGTAATTGAAGAGCCCAGACTGAGTATTAGAAGGGTAAGTCACATGTCTGGCACCATCTCCCCTCTTGGTGACTGGCTGGGTGAATTTGCTAAAGATAGTCATTCAGCCCAAATTCCTGTATGATTTACCACACTCTCCAACCTGTTTCCCTCACTCCCTGATTTCTACAATTGCCAGATATCTGACTTCCTTTATTTGGGCACATAAACTGGTCTGTATAGCATCCACGGTATCCGGACTCCAGGTTGACACCAATTAGGTCGACACCGATTGGTTGACACACCTTAGGTCAGCACCAGAAATAGGTCGACACTGACAAAATGTCGACACGGACAAAAGGTCAACATGGAAAAGGTCGACATGAGTTTTTCGCATTTTTTTTCTTTTTTCTTTTTTTTAAACTTTTTCATACTTTACAATCCACGTGGACTACAATTGGGAATGGTAATTGGGGTTACCCGTCACTTTACCAAAAAAATGACACCAAAAACAGTAAAAAAAACCTCATGTCGGCCTTTTCCCATGTCGACCTTGTTCACGTCGACCCTTTGTCCGTGTTGACCTATTTCTGGTGTCGACCTAATGTGTGTCGACCGATTGGTGTCGACCTTGAGTCCCAGACCCAGCATCCACAACCTTAAGCAGTCCTAAAGGGGAGGGAGGGGGGGCTCAGTTATCTTGTTGCTTAGCCCACACCCACTTTAGCTCACCCTTTTTTGGTAGACCACACCTCTTTTGGCTCCTGAATTTGGAGATTGCTCCAGGATTGTTTCATTGGCTTATTTCTTGGCATATAGCTCCGAATAAGAAATGTATCAGACCTTCTAAAGAGGACTGGGGAGGTGTTGCCATAGCAACCAATCAGATGTGGCTATCATTTTACAGACTGCACTCAATAAATAATTAGAATGTGATTGGTTACTATCGGCAACCTCGTCTGCTTTAGAAGGTTTGATATATCTCCCGCCCTTAGGACTGCTCTGTTCCTGTTACCGCACAGGCAATTTGAACATAATTTTTGGTTGCATGAGATGTTAGTCTGCGACAAGAAGTCTTCCAAATAGAATTGAATCTCCATTACCAGATAAATAAACTTTAAGGAGAGGATTATTATGTACACAGGAAAATCGCTTCCCTCGCTTTACATTTCTGGAACCATAAATCTGTTGGCCGAGCGTTCAGTAGTCCATAAAATGAAATATAAAAATTGATGCCGCCACTTTCAGTAAGCACTCAGGGAGCGCGGCTCCTCCAGCAATTTGATGGAACTTGGCATTTGATCAGGTATATTAATATTTGTACGTGACTGGCACGGCTATTGAGGTCTGGAAAGTTCCGGGCACAGAGAATGTAACGCTGACGAATTCCATGCAGTAAGTGAAAATGAAGTGCGAGACGACAATAGATGGCGTTAATAGAAAACACTAACAGTCCTTTGAATCCGCTGCAAGAAAGGTTACAGTCCATGTGTAATTACAGCCTAATGTCTTGTTACAATTCTTCGAGATAGTCGCATATTCCCAGATAAGAGAATGTGGTTCATTTAGTTTAGGGAGGTGTAGGGGAATTAGAATTTTGAATGTATAATGCACTGGGCTAAGTGCCATGAACATGAAAAAGGAAGTGAGGTTATATAGTTTACCGGCATTATAGCAAAAGCTCCTTTATCATTTATTAATCACTCTAGATAATAATTTATATTTTGGAGTTGAAAGCATTCACCTGAATTCCTCTGCCAAGGATAAAAGCATATTTTTTATTTTTTTGAACCTTTTTAATAAAAATATCTTGTTGCCTTACAATAGAATGTTTTACGGATCTTGGCTCTTTCATGTAACATTAGTACGTTACCAGCCGCCTGCGTATTGTGCAAATGTTTCATTGTAGAAAAAGAAATTGTGTCTGTACTCAATTATCTGCATGTATTATTCACATGCAAAACTCTCTTCTCTTTTAATGTATGATTTTACTATGACTAGGTAAGTGCCCTCGTAAGTCGTAACTTCATCAACCGGCCGCCCCCGCAGCAGCACTCCAGGGCAAACTGAAAATGGAGTATCACCTTCTTTCTAGGGATCAGGACAATGGGGGTCATTCAGAGCTGACGCTGCTGTGCATTTTCATGCAGCGGGTGATCAGATCCGAACTGCGAATGCGTATGCCCCGCAATGCATACGCGCCATGGACGGCTGCAACGGGGATCGCCGGTCAGTGACGGGTTTGTGTGAAGGATCCATTCGCACGGGCATTTGCAAGGAGATTGACAGGAAGAGGCCGTTAGTGGGTGGCAACTGACAGTTTTCAGGGGGTGTCCGGGAAAACGCGGGCGAGATAAAGCGTTTGAAGGGAGGGTGTCTGACGTCAAATTTGGTCCCGGACAGGCTGATGTGATCGCAGCGGCTGAGTAAGTCCTGGGCTGCGCAGAGACTGCACAAAATCAGTTTGTACAGCTCTGCTACACATACGAACGCACACTTGCACAGCTAAAATACACTCCCTGTAGGCGGCGACTATCTGATTGCACGACAACAAAAATCGCTGCCCAGCGATCAGATCTGAATTACCCACATTGTGTTTGTAGTGCACATATCACTTCAAACATCAGTACAGTGCACAAGTATCCACTGTCTCACCTATACCACTTCTACACCAAAAACCCAGGTTTGACCCAGGTCTCTGGACACAGGGCCTAATTTACCATGGAACACTGCTATGGCAGCATACCTCCCAACTGTCCCGATTTTCACGGGACAGTCCCGTTTTTTGGGGTCTGTCCCGCTGTCCCTCCCTTGGGCCACAGTGTCCCGCGGCGGGGGGGGGGGGGGGTGTCAGTTGGGAGGCTCCCTATCACTCGCTGCTCTGCTCAGTTCAGAGCAAAGCAGCGGTGAATAGACGCTGTGCGCATGCGCACAGCATCTATTCCAGTGAGGCAGAGGGACTGGGGCCATGGCCAGCAGCTCACAGAGCGCTGGCCATGCCCCACTGTGACAAAATTTGGAGGCGTGGCCCGCGACAGCGGCATCCCCGCAAGGCCACACCCCTTTTTGGCGCCGGCGCGGCTACGCCGCGCAAGGAGTCCCTCTTGCAGTAATCCGAAAGTTGGGAGGTATGCGGCAGCGTTCGCATGCTGATGCCCTGTAGTGTTCGCACACGCAGCAGCCGCACTGCGCGTGCGCACTCAGTCAGGTGCAACGCGCCTCTGCCTGATTGACAGGTAGAGGCGTCCGCGGGGCGGGAGGGGCATCTACTTGGCGTTTAGGGGGTGTTGCAGCGGCGTTGGGGAGGCGCTCTGCCCCTAGATGCATGTAACAGGAGAACCGACAGCCATTTTGCTTTTGAGGAGAGCATTTCCAGGTTACATCTAGGCCATAGGAATTTTTGGAAACCACATTGAACACCAGACTTTGCAAGGCAGAATTCTACAAACTATCACTGGACCCTCGTTACATCAGCATCTGATTCTTGGTGGCTCCTCACAGTTCTAGCCCAAAAGACCAAGGCTATCAGGCAGGATCCTACCCATATGTGTCCTGCAATCTTACTTATGCTAGGTCCAGCAGAATAGATGGCAAATCCCTCTGGAAACCTCCAGATCACATATGTAACATCCCACAAGGTGACAGCCTGTGTCACTGTACAGAGCTGGTACAACAGGACTAGTGCAGATAGCACGCCAACATGGGGTTAATTGCCTGCGGGGGACCCTTTACGAAACACACAAGACAAGGGATCTGCCTGGCCTGATGGCTGTCAGCCCTAAAGAGAAAGGAAACCTGATTGGCTGGTATTGGCGCGCGGGAGATTGAGGAGGCGGTTGTGCCGTCAGACGCGAGGACCACGAGAGTGAGTGAAGCCGCATGCTGGAGAGGTCAGAGGTGTGCAGCAGGGGCAGAGTGAGCCGCGTATTGGAGAGGTCAGCCGTGTGCAGCGGGGCAGAGTGAGCCGCATTCTGGAGAGGTCAGCGGTGTACAGCCGGGCAGAGTGAAGCCGCATGTTGGAGAGGTCAACGGTGTGCAGCAGGGGCAGAGTGAGCCGCATTCTGGAGAGGTCAGTGGTGTGCAGCCGGGCAGAGTGAAGCCGCATGTTGGAGAGGTCAGCCGTGTGCAGCAGGGGCAGAGTGAGCCACATTCTGGAGAGGTCAGCGGTGTACAGCCGGGCAGAGTGAGGCCGCATGTTGGAGAGGTCAGCAGTGTGCAGCAGGGGCAGAGTGAGCCGCATTCTGGAGAGGTCAGTGGTGTGCAGCCGGGCAGAGTGAGCCGCGTATTGGAGAGGTCAGCGGTGTGCAGCAGGGGCAGAGTGAGCCGCATTCTGGAGAGGTCAGTGGTGTGCAGCCGGGCAGAGTGAGCCGCATATTGGAGAGGTCAGCGGTGTGCAGCAGGGGCAGAGTGAGCCGCATTCTGGAGAGGTCAGCGGTGTGCAGCCGGGCAGAGTGAGCCGCGCATTGGAGAAGTCAGTGGTGTACAGCTGAGGCATAGTGAGCCACGCATTGGAGAGGTCAGCGGTGTACAGCCGGGCAGAGTGAGCCGCGCATTGGAGAAGTCAGTGGTGTACAGCTGAGGCATAGTGAGCCACGCATTGGAGAGGTCAGCGGTGTGCAGCCGGGCAGAGTGAGCCACGCATTGGAGAGGTCAGCGGTTTGCAGCCGGGCAGAGTGAGCTGCGCATTGGAGAGGTCAGCGGTGTACAGCAGAGGCAGAGTGAGCCGCGCATTGGAGAGGTCAGCGGTGTGTAGCCGGGCAGAGTGAGCCGCGCATTGGAGAGGCCAGCGGTGTGCAGCCGGGCAGAGTGAGCCGCGCATTGGAGAGGCCAGCGGTGTGCAGCCGGGCAGAGTGAGCCGCGCATTGGAGAGGCCAGCGGTGTGCAGCCGGGCAGAGTGAGCCGCGCATTGGAGAGGCCAGCGGTGTGCAGCCGGGCAGAGTGAGCCGCGTATTGGAGAGGTCAGCCGTGTGCAGCAGGGGCAGAGTGAGCCACATTCTGGAGAGGTCAGCCATGTGCAGCCGGGCAGAGTGAAGCCGCATGTTGGAGAGGTCAGCGGTGTGCAGCAGGGGCAGAGTGAGCCACGCATTGGAGAGGCCAGCGGTGTACAGCCGGGCAGAGTGAGCCGCGCATTGGAGAGGTCAGCGGTGTACAGCCGGGCAGAGTGAGCCGCGCACTGGAGAGGTCAGCGGTGTGCAGCAGGGGCAGAGTGAGACGCATATTGAAGAAGCCAGCGGGTATCGCCGCGTGCAGAGTGGAGCCACATTGATTGCCGTTGGCTTCAAAACCGTGAGTCAAGGCCAGTGGCCAATTCAGGGAATCTGATAGTGATCCTGCAAGGGGAAGAAGTGCCTTATAACGGTGCGACCTTGCATCCCCTCCCCCTAACTCAGAAAGGGGAGCACATTCTGAATGCCATACTCATCAGTGCCCGCAGTTAAGACATACAAAGCATGGTAATCAGCCCATCCATTCCCTAGTTCACCCAGACAGGACTGCCTCACGCAAGTTCAGGTGTAGGATGTACAATCCATCGATGTTATTCCAGCCAGTCCATGGCAAACTCTAATGGGCCCTACACACTTGGCGATAATACTGAAAGATATGAACGATCTCGTTCATTAAAGAACGAGATACCGTTCATATCTTTCAGTGTGGAGGCTCCAGCAATGAACGATGTGCGGCCCCGCGCACATTCATCGCTGGTGCCCCGTCGCTTGTGCATGCAGGCCAATATGGACGAGATCGTCCATATTTGCCTTCACTGCTATGGACACACACACACACACACACACACACACACACACACACACACACACACACACACACACATATGATATATATATATATATACACATGTATACATGTGTATATATACGTGTACTGCATGTGTGTGTGTATATATATATATATATATGTTTAATATGCTATGTATGTGTGTGTATATATATATATATATATATATACACACACACACGGTATATATATGTGTAGATATGTGTATATATATATACATATATATATATACACACACACACACACACACACACACACAGACACACTAGTTTTACGGACCCAGCATATACTGGGTCACCTCAGTCCCCACCCCCGTGATTGGCTCCATCCAGTTCTGGAAACCCCCCCCATGCAAATCCTGCGTTTGCCACTGGATTTTAGCTACCCAGTGTTTGTGAATTCTCCCTAGCAGGTCCTTGACCCAGGGACAGTGAGAGACTAAATTTTGCAACATAAAGACAAAGAGGACAGCGCCATCTTGTGGTACAAACTATATTACACCCACTGACCTATACCCCTTTCAGACTGACAAAAAATTCCCGAGTTATTGTACATGAACGTGCATCAACCTGGGAATTTGCTCAGTGTGAAAGGGTACAGGAATAATATCCCGGGACGAGCGTCCCAGCATTTCATCCCAGGTCTCGACCAGGGTTGAATCCAGGATCGTCCCGTGATGCGGTGCAGTGTGAAAGGGTATGCCGGGTCAAGGTGACCCAGCACCCGTTCTCTGCATAGGAGGAGGCGGTGCTTGGAGATGATTATCTCCAAGCACAGCCTCCGGTAACGTCAGCGGTGACGTCACCAACCCGAAAATATGCCAGGTCGGGCCGCAAGTCTGAAGGGGTTTCAAGCCGGGTCGCACCTGGGAAGCACCCGTGTACACATTCCCGGGTGCGACCCGGCTATTGTCAGTGTGAAAGGGGTATTATTTGTCTTAAAACCACCAGTCTCAGGTCTCCCGCAAATTGACTACTTTAAGCCCTGGACTCATTGTTTACTTCCTACCTAAGGATGCTCATAGTGTGTGGGAACCACCAGCCAGTGCAGAGATGCCTACCCTCCCTCATTCTGCAGGAGACTGCCTGAAATAGCAGCAATCTCCCTGACTCCCTGAATAGTCCAGCAATCTCCCTGATTTTACCTTACCCCCATTATATAGCTGCGTATTTACCCCTCCGTATTTATAACCTTACACAATTTGGTATCGTCTGCGAAAATTGATACCATGCTCTCTAGACCTACTGTTAGGGCGTTGATAAAAATGTTGAACAAAAGTGGTCCAAGTACAGACCCTTGTGGCACACCACTTAGTACTTTAGTCCAATTTGAAAATGATCCATTGACCACAACGCGCTGCTCCCTATTATCTAACCAATTACTGACCCAAGTGCATATTGTGCTCCTTAGCCCTATTTCTTGTAGCTTATAGATAAGACGCATGTGTGGTACAGTGTCGAAAGCTTTGGCAAAGTCTATAAAAATTATGGGGGTAATTCCAAGTTGATCGCAGCAGGATTTTTTTTAGCAGTTGGGCAAAACCATGTGCACTGCAGGGAAGGCAGATATAACATGTGCAGAAAGAGTTAGAGTTGGGTGGGTTATTTTATTTCTGTGCAGGGTAAATACTGGCTGCTTTATTTTTACACTGCAAATTAGATTGCAGATTGAACACACCACACCCAAATCTAACTCTCTCTGCACATGTTATATCTGCCTCCCCTGCAGTGCACATGGGAGGTCATTCCGAGTTGTTCGCTCGCAAGGCGATTTTAGCAGAGTTGCTCACGCTAAGCCGCCGCCTACTGGGAGTGAATCTTAGCATCTTAAAATTGCGAACGAAGTATTCGCAATATTGCGATTACACACCTCGTAGCAGTTTCTGAGTAGCTTCAGACTTACTTGGCATCTGCGATCAGTTCAGTGCTTGTCGTTCCTGGTTTGACGTCACAAACACTCCCAGCGTTCGCCCAGACACTCCTCCGTTTCTCCGGCCACTCCTGCGTTTTTTCCGGAAACGGTAGCGTTTTTTCCCACACGCCCATAAAACGGCCTGTTTCCGCCCAGTAACACCCATTTCCTGTCAATCACATTACGATCGCCAGACCGATGAAAAAGCCGTGAGTAAAATTACTAAGTGCATAGCAAATTTACTTGGCGCAGTCGCAGTGCGGACATTGCGCATTAAGCGGAAAATCGCTGCGATGCGAAGATTTTTACAGAGCGAACAACTCGGAATGAGGGCCATGGTTTTGCCCAACTGCTAAAAAAAATCCTGCTGCGATCAACTTGGAATTACCCCCTATATCCACCTCCTTACCCTGATCCAGGTTCGCACTTACTGTTTCATAAAAGCCAAGTAAGTTGGTCTGTCATGATCCTCCCAACTGTCCCCCCCCCCACCATGGGACACTGCGACCAGCGGGAGGGACAGCAGAACAGACTCAAAAAAACTAGAGATGAGCGCCTGAAATTTTTCTGGTTTTGTGTTTTGGTTTTGGGTTCGGTTCCGCGGCCGTGTTTTGGGTTCGAACGCGTTTTGGCAAAACCTCACCGAATTTTTTTTGTCGGATTCGGGTGTGTTTTGGATTCGGGTGTTTTTTTCCAAAAACACTAAAAAACAGCTTAAATCATAGAATTTGGGGGTCATTTTGATCCCAAAGTATTATTAACCTCAAAAACCATAATTTACACTCATTTTCAGTCTATTCTGAATACCTCACACCTCACAATATTATTTTTAGTCCTAAAATGTGCACCGAGGTCGCTGTGTGAGTAAGATAAGCGACCCTAGTGGCCGACACAAACACCGGGCCCATCTAGGAGTGGCACTGCAGTGTCACGCAGGATGTCCCTTCCAAAAAACCCTCCCCAAACAGCACATGACGCAAAGAAAAAAAGAGGCGCAATGAGGTAGCTGTGTGAGTAAGATTAGCGACCCTAGTGGCCGACACAAACACCGGGCCCATCTAGGAGTGGCACTGCAGTGTCACGCAGGATGGCCCTTCCAAAAAACCCTCCCCAAACAGCACATGACGCAAAGAAAAAAAGAGGCGCAATGAGGTAGCTGTGTGAGTAAGATTAGCGACCCTAGTGGCCGACACAAACACCGGGCCCATCTAGGAGTGGCACTGCAGTGTCACGCAGGATGTCCCTTCCAAAAAACCCTCCCCAAACAGCACATGACGCAAAGAAAAAAAGAGGCGCAATGAGGTAGCTGACTGTGTGAGTAAGATTAGCGACCCTAGTGGCCGACACAAACACCGGGCCCATCTAGGAGTGGCACTGCAGTGTCACGCAGGATGTCCCTTCCAAAAAACCCTCCCCAAACAGCACATGACGCAAAGAAAAAAAGAGGCGCAATGAGGTAGCTGTGTGAGTAAGATTAGCGACCCTAGTGGCCGACACAAACACCGGGCCCATCTAGGAGTGGCACTGCAGTGTCACGCAGGATGGCCCTTCCAAAAAACCCTCCCCAAACAGCACATGACGCAAAGAAAAAAAGAGGCGCAATGAGGTAGCTGTGTGAGTAAGATTAGCGACCCTAGTGGCCGACACAAACACCGGGCCCATCTAGGAGTGGCACTGCAGTGTCACGCAGGATGTCCCTTCCAAAAAACCCTCCCCAAACAGCACATGACGCAAAGAAAAAAAGAGGCGCAATGAGGTAGCTGACTGTGTGAGTAAGATTAGCGACCCTAGTGGCCGACACAAACACCGGGCCCATCTAGGAGTGGCACTGCAGTGTCACGCAGGATGTCCCTTCCAAAAAACCCTCCCCAATCAGCACATGATGCAAAGAAAAAGAAAAGAAAAAAGAGGTGCAAGATGGAATTGTCCTTGGGCCCTCCCACCCACCCTTATGTTGTATAAACAAAACAGGACATGCACACTTTAACCAACCCATCATTTCAGTGACAGGGTCTGCCACACGACTGTGACTGATATGACGGGTTGGTTTGGACCCCCCCCAAAAAAGAAGCAATTAATCTCTCCTTGCACAAACTGGCTCTACAGAGGCAAGATGTCCACCTCATCTTCACCCTCCGATATATCACCGTGTACATCCCCCTCCTCACAGATTATCAATTCATCCCCACTGGAATCCACCATCTCAGCTCCCTGTGTACTTTGTGGAGGCAATTGCTGCTGGTCAATGTCTCCGCGGAGGAATTGATTATAATTCATTTTAATGAACATCATCTTCTCCACATTTTCTGGATGTAACCTCGTACGCCGATTGCTGACAAGGTGAGCGGCGGCACTAAACACTCTTTCGGAGTACACACTTGTGGGAGGGCAACTTAGGTAGAATAAAGCCAGTTTGTGCAAGGGCCTCCAAATTGCCTCTTTTTCCTGCCAGTATAAGTACGGACTGTGTGACGTGCCTACTTGGATGCGGTCACTCATATAATCCTCCACCATTCTATCAATGTTGAGAGAATCATATGCAGTGACAGTAGACGACATGTCCGTAATCGTTGTCAGGTCCTTCAGTCCGGACCAGATGTCAGCATCAGCAGTCGCTCCAGACTGCCCTGCATCACCGCCAGCGGGTGGGCTCGGAATTCTGAGCCTTTTCCTCGCACCCCCAGTTGCGGGAGAATGTGAAGGAGGAGATGTTGACAGGTCGCGTTCCGCTTGACTTGACAATTTTGTCACCAGCAGGTCTTTCAACCCCAGCAGACCTGTGTCTGCCGGAAAGAGAGATCCAAGGTAGGCTTTAAATCTAGGATCGAGCACGGTGGCCAAAATGTAGTGCTCTGATTTCAACAGATTGACCACCCGTGAATCCTTGTTAAGCGAATTAAGGGCTGCATCCACAAGTCCCACATGCCTAGCGGAATCGCTCCGTGTTAGCTCCTCCTTCAATGCCTCCAGCTTCTTCTGCAAAAGCCTGATGAGGGGAATGACCTGACTCAGGCTGGCAGTGTCTGAACTGACTTCACGTGTGGCAAGTTCAAAGGGCATCAGAACCTTGCACAACGTTGAAATCATTCTCCACTGCACTTGAGACAGGTGCATTCCACCTACTATATCGTGCTCAATTGTATAGGCTTGAATGGCCTTTTGCTGCTCCTCCAACCTCTGAAGCATATAGAGGGTTGAATTCCACCTCGTTACCACTTCTTGCTTCAGATGATGGCAGGGCAGGTTCAGTAGTTTTTGGTGGTGCTCCAGTCTTCTGTACGTGGTGCCTGTACGCCGAAAGTGTCCCGCAATTTTTCTGGCCACCGACAGCATCTCTTGCACGCCCCTGTCGTTTTTTAAAAAATTCTGCACCACCAAATTCAAGGTATGTGCAAAACATGGGACGTGCTGGAATTTGCCCATATTTAATGCACACACAATATTGCTGGCGTTGTCCGATGCCACAAATCCACAGGAGAGTCCAATTGGGGTAAGCCATTCCGCGATGATCTTCCTCAGTTGCCGTAAGAGGTTTTCAGCTGTGTGCGTATTCTGGAAAGCGGTGATACAAAGCGTAGCCTGCCTAGGAAAGAGTTGGCGTTTGCGAGATGCTGCTACTGGTGCCGCTGCTGCTGTTCTTGCGGCGGGAGTCCATACATCTACCCAGTGGGCTGTCACAGTCATATAGTCCTGACCCTGCCCTGCTCCACTTGTCCACATGTCCGTGGTTAAGTGGACATTGGGTACAACTGCATTTTTTAGGAGACTGGTGAGTCTTTTTCTGACGTCCGTGTACATTCTCGGTATCGCCTGCCTAGAGAAGTGGAACCTAGATGGTATTTGGTAACGGGGGCACACTGCCTCAATAAATTGTCTAGTTCCCTGTGAACTAACGGCGGATACCGGACGCACGTCTAACACCAACATAGTTGTCAAGGACTCAGTTATCCGCTTTGCAGTAGGATGACTGCTGTGATATTTCATCTTCCTCGCAAAGGACTGTTGAACAGTCAATTGCTTACTGGAAGTAGTACAAGTGGGCTTACGACTTCCCCTCTGGGATGACCATCGACTCCCAGCGGCAACAACAGCAGCGCCAGCAGCAGTAGGCGTTACACGCAAGGATGCATCGGAGGAATCCCAGGCAGGAGAGGACTCGTCAGACTTGCCAGTGACATGGCCTGCAGGACTATTGGCATTCCTGGGGAAGGAGGAAATTGACACTGAGGGAGTTGGTGGGGTGGTTTGCGTGAGCTTGGTTACAAGAGGAAGGGATTTACTGGTCAGTGGACTGCTTCCGCTGTCACCCAAAGTTTTTGAACTTGTCACTGACTTATTATGAATGCGCTGCAGGTGACGTATAAGGGAGGATGTTCCGAGGTGGTTAACGTCCTTACCCCTACTTATTACAGCTTGACAAAGGGAACACACGGCTTGACACCTGTTGTCCGCATTTCTGGTGAAATACCTCCACACCGAAGAGCTGATTTTTTTGGTATTTTCACCTGGCATGTCAACGGCCATATTCCTCCCACGGACAACAGGTGTCTCCCCGGGTGCCTGACTTAAACAAACCACCTCACCATCAGAATCCTCCTGGTCAATTTCCTCCCCAGCGCCAGCAACACCCATATCCTCCTCATCCTGGTGTACTTCAACACTGACATCTTCAATCTGACTATCAGGAACTGGACTGCGGGTGCTCCTTCCAGCACTTGCAGGGGGCGTGCAAATGGTGGAAGGCGCATGCTCTTCACGTCCAGTGTTGGGAAGGTCAGGCATCGCAACCGACACAATTGGACTCTCCTTGTGGATTTGGGATTTCAAAGAACGCACAGTTCTTTGCGGTGCTTTTGCCAGCTTGAGTCTTTTCAGTTTTCTAGCGAGAGGCTGAGTGCTTCCATCCTCATGTGAAGCTGAACCACTAGCCATGAACATAGGCCAGGGCCTCAGCCGTTCCTTGCCACTCCGTGTGGTAAATGGCATATTGGCAAGTTTACGCTTCTCCTCCGACAATTTTATTTTAGGTTTTGGAGTCCTTTTTTTACTGATATTTGGTGTTTTGGTTTTGACATGCTCTGTACTATGCCATTGGGCATCGGCCTTGGCAGACGACGTTGCTGGCATTTCATCGTCTCGGCCATGACTAGTGGCAGCAGCTTCAGCACGAGGTGGAAGTGGATCTTGATCTTTCCCTAATTTTGGAACCTCAACATTTTTGTTCTCCATATTTTAATAGGCACAACTAAAAGGCACCTCAGGTAAACAATGGAGATGGATGGATTGGATACTAGTATACAATTATGGACGGGCTGCCGAGTGCCGACACAGAGGTAGCCACAGCCGTGAACTACCGCACTGTACTGTGTCTGCTGCTAATATATAGACTGGTTGATAAAGAGATAGTATACTCGTAACTAGTATGTATGTATAAAGAAAGAAAAAAAAACCACGGTTAGGTCACTGGTATATACAATTATGGACGGGCTGCCGAGTGCCGACACAGAGGTAGCCACAGCCGTGAACTACCGCACTGTACTGTGTCTGCTGCTAATATATAGACTGGTTGATAAAGAGATAGTATACTCGTAACTAGTATGTATGTATAAAGAAAGAAAAAAAAACCACGGTTAGGTGGTATATACAATTATGGACGGGCTGCCGAGTGCCGACACAGAGGTAGCCACAGCCGTGAACTACCGCACTGTACTGTGTCTGCTGCTAATATATAGACTGGTTGATAAAGAGATAGTATACTCGTAACTAGTATGTATGTATAAAGAAAGAAAAAAAAACCACGGTTAGGTCACTGGTATATACAATTATGGACGGGCTGCCGAGTGCCGACACAGAGGTAGCCACAGCCGTGAACTACCGCACTGTACTGTGTCTGCTGCTAATATATAGACTGGTTGATAAAGAGATAGTATACTCGTAACTAGTATGTATGTATAAAGAAAGAAAAAAAAACCACGGTTAGGTCACTGGTATATACAATTATGGACGGGCTGCCGAGTGCCGACACAGAGGTAGCCACAGCCGTGAACTACCGCACTGTACTGTGTCTGCTGCTAATATATAGACTGGTTGATAAAGAGATAGTATACTCGTAACTAGTATGTATGTATAAAGAAAGAAAAAAAAACCACGGTTAGGTCACTGGTATATACAATTATGGACGGGCTGCCGAGTGCCGACACAGAGGTAGCCACAGCCGTGAACTACCGCACTGTACTGTGTCTGCTGCTAATATATAGACTGGTTGATAAAGAGATAGTATACTCGTAACTAGTATGTATGTATAAAGAAAGAAAAAAAAACCACGGTTAGGTGGTATATACAATTATGGACGGGCTGCCGAGTGCCGACACAGAGGTAGCCACAGCCGTGAACTACCGCACTGTACTGTGTCTGCTGCTAATATATAGACTGGTTGATAAAGAGATAGTATACTCGTAACTAGTATGTATGTATAAAGAAAGAAAAAAAAAACCACGGTTAGGTGGTATATACAATTATGGACGGGCTGCCGAGTGCCGACACAGAGGTAGCCACAGCCGTGAACTACCGCACTGTACTGTGTCTGCTGCTAATATATAGACTGGTTGATAAAGAGATAGTATACTCGTAACTAGTATGTATGTATAAAGAAAGAAAAAAAAACCACGGTTAGGTCACTGGTATATACAATTATGGACGGGCTGCCGAGTGCCGACACAGAGGTAGCCACAGCCGTGAACTACCGCACTGTACTGTGTCTGCTGCTAATATAGACTGGTTGATAAAGAGATAGTATACTACTAATATTATATACTGGTGGTCAGGTCACTGGTCACTAGTCACACTGGCAGTGGCACTCCTGCAGCAAAAGTGTGCACTGTTTAATTTTAATATAATATTATGTACTCCTGGCTCCTGCTATAACCTATAACTGGCACTGCAGTAGTGCTCCCCAGTCTCCCCCACAATTATAAGCTGTGTGAGCTGAGCAGTCAGACAGATATATAATATATATAGATGATGCAGCACACTGGCCTGAGCCTGAGCAGTGCACACAGATATGGTATGTGACTGACTGAGTCACTGTGTGTATCGCTTTTTTCAGGCAGAGAACGGATATATTAAATAAACTGCACTGTGTGTCTGGTGGTCACTCACTATATAATATATTATGTACTCCTGGCTCCTGCTATAACCTATAACTGGCACTGCAGTAGTGCTCCCCAGTCTCCCCCACAATTATAAGCTGTGTGAGCTGAGCAGTCAGACAGATATATATAATATTATATATAGATAATAGATGATGCAGCACACTGGCCTGAGCCTGAGCAGTGCACACAGATATGGTATGTGACTGAGTCACTGTGTGCTGTGTATCGCTTTTTTCAGGCAGAGAACGGATTATAAATAAAAGTGGTGGTCAGTCACTGGTCACTATCAGCAAAACTCTGCACTGTACACTACTGAGTACTCCTAATGCTCCCCAAAATTAGTAAATCAAGTGTCACTGTCTAAACGGAGAGGACGCCAGCCACGTCCTCTCCCTATCAATCTCAATGCACGTGTGAAAATGGCGGCGACGCGCGGCTCCTTATATAGAATCCGAGTCTCGCGATAGAATCCGAGCCTCGCGAGAATCCGACAGCGTCATGATGACGTTCGGGCGCGCTCGGGTTAACCGAGCAAGGCGGGAAGATCCGAGTCGCTCGGACCCGTAAAAAAAAACATGAAGTTCTGGCGGGTTCGGATTCAGAGAAACCGAACCCGCTCATCTCTAAAAAAAACGGGATAGTTGGGAGGTATGTATTGTGGATTCATTATTCTGATTCAGGGTGAACAAGTAAATTGCACTAGAATGTTACTATTGATCTGAGAATTATCCTAAAAGTGTTGCACTACTACCTCATTCTACTTTAATAGAATAAAACTTAAGCAGGTGCATATTGTTGTCCGTTTTCCTGTCTAAGAACTTAGATTCCTTCCAACCACCGAGAACAACGAACCTGACGAATCCATCCACCGTGCATCCCACACGAAGGTAAGAAGAGGCTACTCCTGACCAGTGCACTACACATACAGTATACAGTATGCAGATAGCATTGATCCCTGATGATAAGGTTTACTAGGTTTTGGACCTATTCTGCCCCTGCTTCCCAAATATCCTAATGTGACACTGAGGACATATTAGGCATCAGACCATGCTCCAAATCTACCCAGGGCATTTTGTAAAATGAAGCTCTAACCCACTTTCCAATGAGCCACGCATTTTTGTACAGTATGTATGTGCAGCACAGTGGCATAGTGGTTAGCATTATAATGTCATTGCACTAAGGTCATGAGCTAAATTCCCATCCAAAGTCTATACTGTATTTGCCTACGCTCTCGGAACATGCGGGGAGACATTTGATTTTTTGTGTAGTCTCCCGCACACCCAGAAAAGTGGGCACCCCTCCCGCATCCCAGTGAAGTGGGCAGAATGAGTAGGCGGCCCATGAAGAGGGGGCACGGCATAGTGACGAGACTCTAGGTCAGTGATTTTCAACCTTTTTTTTACTCGTGGCACACCGAATAATGGGGGTGATTCCGAGTTGTTCGCTCGCTAGCTGCTTTTAGCAGCATTGCACACGTTAAGCCGCCGCCCTCCGGGAGTGTATCTTAGCTTAGCAGAATTGCGAACGAAAGATTAGCAGAATTGCGAATAGAAATTTCTTAGCAGTTTCTGAGTAGCTCGAGACTTACTCACAGATTGCGATCAGATCAGGCCGTTTCGTTCCTGGTTTGACGTCACACACACGCCTAGTGTTCGGCCAGCCACTCCCTCGTTTCTCCAGTCACTCCCGCATTTTTCCCTGACACACCTGTGTTTTTCCGCACACTCCCAGAAAACGGCCAGTTTCCGCCCAGAAACACCCACTTCCTGTCAATCACACTCCGATCACTTCAACAATGAAAATTCTTCGTCCGGGCGTGAGTAAATCTACTAAGTTTTGTGCTAAAATACTTAGCGCATGCGCACTGCGTACCATGCGCATTTTTGCCTTAATCGCTCCGTTGCGAAAATCGGCAACGAGCGAACAACTCGGAATGACCCCCTATATTTTAAAATTCCCAAGGCACACCATCAGTTCCCCACAGAAAAAAAAACAAAAAACACACATTGGCCCTCACAGTAAAAAAATAATTCCACACATACATTGGCCTACACAGAAAAAACAATCACATTGCTCCCCACATAAATCCTGTTGCTCCCCACATGAATTATTCACATTGTTACCCCCATAAATCCATAAATCCTTATTCTCCCCACATACAGTAAATCCTATTGAAATCCTATTGTTCCCCACAGGAGAAATAAAATAACAAATATTAGCCCCTACCGGTCAGCTGTCCTCCTCCCTGTCCTCAGTGGCGGGGGTTGTTCATAGTGAAGTGCTGCAAATACTGAGCAGCGGGCGGTCGGGCAGGTGTGGATGTGGGTGGGCAAGGAAAGCTGTGTATGCAGGCTGGGTGGTGATACGCGGCGGCCGTGACCTATGATATCACACCGCCACGTCTTCAAGGCAGAGCGTGACGGCCAGAGCACGACTCATCCTCTAAGAAGAGCCCGGGCCAACAGTTCACTCTGAAGGTGCAGGAAGCTGCTCTGGCTCCGCGGCACACCTTGCAACTGGTCGCGGCACACTAGCGTGCCACGGCAAACTGGTTGAAAAGCCTGCTCTGTGTGAAGTCCTGTATTTTAGCTCCATCCACTAGTCAAATATGCAGCAGAGCATTTTCCAGTGAGGGGTGGAGCTTAATAACATGGGTAGTCCTGCCCGCCCCCGTCTCCACCCACCTGCATCTGTTCTCCGGCCTTCTCCCGGGGAGGAAACTTCAAATGCAGGTAAGTATGCCAAAACGTAACCATAAATAAGCTCTGGAGAGTGCTGCAGTGTAGAGAGAGATAAAGTATCAGCCGATCAGCTCCTAACTGCCATGTTACAGACTGTGTTTGACAAATGACAGATAGGAGCTGATTGGGCGGTACTTTATCTCTCTCCACTCTATCACTGTCCAGGGCTTAGTACATAGCCCCATAATGTTTAAACTCCTAGATTTGTTATACATTGCCTTGCAGTCTGTACGCCATAGTGGAAATGACATTGCCTGTGACATTTCAGCATTACATGACAGGGATTTCATTTCCTGTGCAGTAATTGGGCTGTACGGAATATCCGTGCTCCTATTCAGCTCTAACAATGACAAGATGAGACAGTAGTTATGTCGGTGAGAGCGGGAGCCATCTGCTTCGCAGCAACATTTCTTATGCTTTGTTTGCTTAGTCCTCCACCTGCTCTTACCGTGTACTTCTTATTTTCCGGGCCTTTTGTATCTCATGCTCTGGTCAATAAACCACTCTAAAAGTTACAATCGGAGGAGCTTCTTTCTGGTGGAACTAATGGCTGCGTTACTAAAGCATTGGGTTAGAGTGAAGTCTCAGTCTACCCTAAGAATACATCACTAAGTACCTTATTCAGACCTGATTGCTGTTGTGCGAAATCGCACATCGGCTGATTATCTAGAGCCGGATTATAGGCGGGGCGGCCGTCCAGGGGCCCCCACACTCCGGCAAACACTGGCCCGCTTCAACCCCCCTGCACCTTGCTTGGGCAGCTCAGAGCGAGTCCCTGCAGCACGATTGTCTCTGTCTCTACAGTGAGCTCCGCCCCCTCACGGACATAATGCAGCGATTCGCTGGTGTATGAGGAAGGGGGCGGGGCTTAACACAGTGAAGTGCCTGCCCCCATCAGTGATCTGATGCTGCTGCAGCCAAACGGAACAGGTAGTTTACCCTTCTCTGTTTCTGCCTCCTCTCTCTCTCTTTCACTTGCTTGCTCCCCTCTCTCTCACTTCCTGACACCTTCCTTCTCTTTCCCTCTCTCTTGTTATATTGCACAGTCATATAGGCACACACCATCAGGGAAATTAATCTATGAACAGCCCAGTTGCTTAACCAGTGGTGTTGGTTTATTGATAGATAGCAGCTGTACTCACTGTTACACACTAGTACTCATGGCGTGTATTGTCAATGTAGCGGGGTGTCATAAAGCTCACCAGCCGGTGGGTATATGTAAGCACTAGAATTGTTGTCTCAGGACAATATGGCCCCTGCACATTCTCAGTAGTGATCTGTGAGGCCATCTTGGGAAGGGCATGAAGCCTCCCTAGAGTACAGGAAGACTGGAGTCGCACAGTAGCACACTGCTCTTACAACAATATGTTTATTTCTTATTTATGCATCTTAAAATAAAATATCACAGCATGATGACTGTTATCCTCACCTTTGTAATTATATACTGTATAAATGTGTATAGTATATCATAATGCCCCTGAGGAAGTTTGAGTGATTGTTCATGGTTCTGCATCAGGACGAAACTCGTTGGTAATATGGTATTACAGTGTGTGATTAAAGTGTCATTAAAGAAGAATTGTCAAAAGTAGAGCTGTCCATCAAACGTAACAAACACACCCATGCAGCTTTATGCATTCAAACACACAGACAAACCGACGCAGACCCATATAAATGAAATGCACATAGAACATTCATGGACAAACAAACGTGTATTCATGCTGTGCAAGGGCCTTTTTTGATGCACCTATTCTTGCAGGTAAGAACATGGGTTTGCAGGCCAAGATGGTGGCATCTGCGGTAGCCATTGCTAATTCTAGGCTTCATTTTGCAGGAGGGCTTATATAATTTGTGCTTTGCAGTTGTATTTTAATCATACTTGCCTACTCTCCCGGAATGGCCGGGAGGCTCCCGAAAATCGGGTGACCCTCCCGGCCCCACGGAAGAGCAAGCAAGTCTCCCGGAACCAGGTGTCACCCTGCCCGTCCGCCCACTTACTGTGTAAAGTGGGCGGTCCGGGCAGTTGATGACGCGATTCTTGCTGAATCGCGTCATCATAGCCACGCCCCCTGCAGTGTAATGCCGGGGATCGCGGCATTACAGAGCGGGGGGCGTGGCTTAATCCGCCCCCGTCCCGCCTCCGGTCCACCTCCTCCCCACGTCACAGCCTGCCCCTGCCCCCCTGCTGAGCCGACCTGGCTGCTCTCTCCCGCAGAGAGCAGCCAGAATGTCGGCAAGTATGATTTTAATGCTACATTATCACCTGAGAAACATTTCCAAAGATAGTGCTTTGCCCAAGCAGGACCCCGGGAGGCTGCCAGATGAGGTCATTTACTCTGGTTCTGCGGAACCAGCAATTTCATTTTTTTAGCCCAATGGTTTCGAAAGGAGGCTACATGTACTACACAGACTTACACAACACATACAGACACACACACACACACACACACACACACACACACACACACACACACACACACACACACACACACAACAACACAGAGAGACAGATACACCTGCACATATCGACACAGAATACATATATGTATACTTACACAAACAGACATAGGGGGTAATTCTGAGTTGATCGCAGCAGGATTTTTGATAGCAACTGGGCAAAACCATGTGCACTGCAGGGGAGGCAGATATAACATGTGCAGAGAGCGTTAGATTTGGGTGGGTTATTTTATTTCTGTGCAGGGTAAATACTGGCTGCTTTATTTTTACACTGCAAATTAGATTGCAGATTGAACTCACCACACCCAAATCTAACTCTCTCTGCACATGTTATATCTGCCTCCCCTGCAGTGCACATGGTTTTGCCCAGTTGCTAACAGAATTTCTGCTGCGATCAACTCAGAATAACCCCCATAGACATTAACAAGAATCAGGGATACTCCTTAAAATAGTGGTGATCTCCTTGTTATTGGCAGATGCCTACAAGTTGGTAGGTGCATAGTGGATGTGAGCTAGGAGGTTAGTCCACACACTTTGGCGCCAAAGCAGAGTAGGTTTTAAGTGATAGAAGATAAACAGCAGACAATATGATAAGGTATCAATCTTTCTTGGGCTATGTACTGTACAGCCGTATAGTGTATATATATATATATAGTATATACACAGTGACAGGCTTGGGCATATGCCGACCCTTTTACAGAGCCACATAAATAACATACACCTGCAGTCTAATCATCATGACCTTTAAGTGTGGTGACTCAGACATGTGATGTTATTGTGGTTGATGAGTCATACACAATAACACTCAGTTAAGAGACAGCTTGTAACATTTAATCATTTAACTACATGTCAACACCTGACTCCAGGATTTTTTTTAATGCACAGTGAATACAGACACGCCTATGGTAAAAAAATATTTCTTTAGTGGGTTCATGGGGTAAAGAGCAGACTCACTGTACTAAGTATATGTGCAGGCTTTTCCTGTGACCCCTGCAGATTTGTTTTCTACTTTATTTTGTAATTCTTGGTTCAAAGCACAGTCTTCTTTATCACATTTGCACCTGCCCCAGTTATCTAGCTGTTGTAGAAACATTGAACAATCTCTGTATATTATATTTATATGTACTGTGTGTATATATATATATATATATATATATATATATACACTGCTCAAAAAAATAAAGGGAACACTAAAATAACACATCCTAGATCTGAATGAATGAAATATTCTTATTAAATACTTTGTTCTTTACATAGTTGAATGTGCTGACAACAAAATCACACAAAAATTATCAATGGAAATCAAATTTATTAACCCATGGAGGTCTGGATTTGGAGTCACCCTCAAAATTAAAGTGGAAAAACACACTACAGGCTGATCCAACTTTGATGTAATGTCCTTAAAACAAGTCAAAATGAGGCTCAGTAGTGTGTGTGGCCTCCACGTGCCTGTATGACCTCCCTACAACCCACACAAGTGGCTCAGGTAGTGCAGCTCATCCAGGATGGAACATTAATGTGAGCTGTGGCAAGAAGGTTTGCTGTGTCTATCAGCGTAACGTCCAGAGCATGGAGGCGCTACCAGGAGACAGGCCAATACATCAGGAAACGTGGAGGAGGCCGTAGGAGGGCAACAACCCAGCAGCAGGACCGCTACCTCCGCCTTTGTGCAAGGAGGAACAGGAGGAGCACTGCCAGAGCCCTGCAAAATGACCTCCAGCAAGCCACAAATGTGCATGTGTCTACTCAAACGATCAGAAACAGACTCCATGAGGATGGTATGAGGGCCCGACGTCCACAGGTGGGGGTTGTGCTTACAGCCCAACACCGTGCAGGACGTTTGGCATTTGCCAGAGAACACCAAGATTGGCAAATTCGCCACTGACGCCCTGTGCTCTTCACAGATGAAAGCAGGTTCTCACTGAGCACATGTGACAGACGTGACAGAGTCTGGAGACGCCAAGGAGAACGTTCTGCTGCCTGCAACATCCTCCAGCATGACCGGTTTGGCAGTGGGTCAGTAATGGTGTGGGGTGGCATTTCTTTGGGGGGCCGCACAGCCCTCCATGTGCTCGCCAGAGGTAGCCTGACTAACATTAGGTACCGAGATGAGATCCTCAGACCCCTTGTGAGACCATATGCTGGTGCGGTTGGCCCTGGGTTCCTCCTAATGCAAGACAATGCTAGACCTCATGTGGCTGGAGTGTGTCAGCAGTTCCTGCAAGACGACGGCATTGATGCTATGGACTGGCCCGCCCGTTCCCCAGACCTGAATCCAATTGAGCACATCTGGGACATCATGTCTCGCTCCATCCACCAACGCCACGTTGCACCACAGACTGTCCAGGAGTTGGCGGATGCTTTAGTCCAGGTCTGGGAGGAGATCCCTCAGGAGACCATCCACCACCTCATCAGGAGCATGCCCAGGCATTGTAGGGAGGTCATACAGGCACTTGGAGGCCACACACACTACTGAGCCTCATTTTGACTTGTTTTAAGGGCATTACATCAAAGTTGGATCAGCCTGTAGTGTGTTTTTCCACTTTAATTTTGAGGGTGACTCCAAATCCAGACCTCCATGGGTTAATAAATTTGATTTCCATTGATAATTTTTGTGTGATTTTGTTGTCAGCACATTCAACTATGTAAAGAACAAAGTATTTTATAAGAATATTTCATTCATTCAGATCTAGGATGTGTTATTTTAGTGTTCCATTTATTTTTTTGAGCAGTGTATATACAGGTTGAGTATCCCATATCCAAATATCCGAAATACGGAATATTCCGAAATACGGACTTTTTGGAGCGAGAGTGAGATAGTGAAACTTTTGTTTTTTGATGGCTCAATGTACACAAACTTTGTTTAATACACACAGTTATTAAAAATATTGGCCCTCATTCCGAGTCGTTCGCTCGTTCTTTTTTTTCGCATCGCAGTGAAAATCAGCTTAGAGCGCATGCGCAATGTTCGCACTGCGACTGCGCTAAGTAATTCTGCTATGAAGAAAGGATTTTTACTCACGGCTTTTTGTTCGCACCGGCGAACGTAGTGTGATTGACAGGAAATGGGTGTTACTGGGCGGAAACACGGCGTTTTATGGGCGTGTGGCTGAAAACGCTACCGTTTCCGGAAAAAACGCAGGAGTGGCCGGAGAAACGGGGGAGTGTCTGGGCGAACGCTGGGAGTGTTTGTGACGTCAAACCAGGAACGACAAGCACTGAACTGATCGCACAGGCAGAGTAAGTCTGGAGCTACTCTAAAACTGCTAAGTTTTTTTTGTTCGCAATATTGCGTAAACTTCGTTCGCACTTTTAAGATGCTAAGATACACTCCCAGTAGGCGTAGACTAAGCGTGTGTAACTCTGCTAAATTCGCCTTGCGACCGATCAACTCGGAATGAGGGCCATTGTATTAAATGACCTTCAGACTGTGTATATAAGGTGTATATGATACATAAATGAATTGTGTGAATGTAGACACACTTTGTTTAATGCACAAAGTTATAAAAAATATTGGCTAAAATTACCTTCAGGCTGTGTGTATATGGTGCATATAAAACATAAATGCATTCTGTGCTTAGATTTAGGTCCCATTGCCACGATATCTCATTATGGTATGCAATTATTCCAAAATACGGAAAAATCCGATATCCAAAATACCTCTGGTCCCAAGCATTTTCGATAAGGGATACTCAACCTGTATATATATATATATATATATATATATTAGGGATGAGCGGGTTCGGTTCCTCGGAATCCGAACCCGCCCGAACTTCATGTTTTTTTACACGGGGCCGAGCGACTCGGATCTTCCCGCCTTGCTCGGTTAACCCGAGCGCGCCCGAACGTCATCATCCCGCTGTCGGATTCTCGCGAGGCTCGGATTCTATCGCGAGACTCGGATTCTATATAAGGAGCCGCGCGTCGCCGCCATTTTCACACGTGCATTGAGATTCATAGGGAGAGGACGTGGCTGGCGTCCTCTCCGTTTATAGAGAAGAGAGTGAGACAGTAGAGAGAGACACAGTAGTAATTTTGGGGAGCATTAGGAGAAGTACTAGTTACTTGCTGAAGTGATAGATAGTGTGACTGTATATATCTGACTTGTGGGGGAGACACTGACAGTGGGGAGCAGTTAGAGTCTGAGAGCAGGACTCAGGAGTACATATAACGTACAGTGCACACTTTTGCTGCCAGAGTGCCACACTGCCATTGTGACCACACTGACCACCAGTATAATATATATTGTGATTGTCTGCTTAGGAGTACTACTTGCAAGTTGCTGATAGTGTGACCAGTGACCTGACCACCAGTCACCACCAGTTCAATATATATATATATATATATATATATAATTGTATATAATATATATATAATATTGTATACCACCTACCCGTGGTTTTTTTTTTTCTTTCTTCTTTATACATACTACTATAGTAGCTTACTGTAGCAGTCTGCGGTGCTGCTGAGCTGACTGTGTCCAGCAGGTCCGTCATCAGTCATTACATAATAAATATATATACCTGTCCGGCTGCAGTACTAGTGATATTATATATATATATATATATTGATTTCATCTCATTATCATCCAGTCTATATTAGCAGCAGACACAGTACGGTAGTCCACGGCTGTAGCTACCTCTGTGTCGGCAGTCGCTCGTCCATCCATAATTGTATACCACTTACCCGTGTTTTTTTTTTTTTTTTTCTTCTTTATACATACTACTATAGTAGCTTACTGTAGCAGTCTGCGGTGCTGCTGAGCTGACAGTGTCCAGCAGGTCCGTCATCAGTCATTACATAATAAATATATATACCTGTCCGGCTGCAGTACTAGTGATATTATATATATATATATATTGATTTCATCTCATTATCATCCAGTCTATATTAGCAGCAGACACAGTACGGTTGTCCACGGCTGTAGCTACCTCTGTGTCGGCAGTCGCTCGTCCATCCATAATTGTATACCACCTACCCGTGGTTTTTTTTTTTCTTTCTTCTTTATACATACTACTATAGTAGCTTACTGTAGCAGTCTGCGGTGCTGCTGAGCTGACTGTGTCCAGCAGGTCCGTCATCAGTCATTACATAATAAATATATATACCTGTCCGGCTGCAGTACTAGTGATATTATATATATATATATATATATATTGATTTCATCTCATTATCATCCAGTCTATATTAGCAGCAGACGCAGTACGGTAGTCCACGGCTGTAGCTACCTCTGTGTCGGCAGTCGCTCGTCCATCCATAATTGTATACCACCTACCCGTGGTTTTTTTTCTTTTCTTTCTTCTTTATACATACTACGATAGTAGCTTACTGTAGCAGTCTGCGGTGCTGCTGAGCTGACAGTGTCCAGCAGGTCCGTCATCAGTCATTACATAATAAATATATATACCTGTCCGGCTGCAGTACTAGTGATATTATATATATATATATTGATTTCATCTCATTATCATCCAGTCTATATTAGCAGCAGACACAGTACGGTAGTCCACGGCTGTAGCTACCTCTGTGTCGGCAGTCGCTCGTCCATCCATAATTGTATACCACCTACCCCTTGTTTTTTTTTTCCTTTCTTCTTTATACATACTACTATAGTAGCTTACTGTAGCAGTCTGCGGTGCTGCTGAGCTGACAGTGTCCAGCAGGTCCGTCATCAGTCATTACATAATAAATATATATACCTGTCCGGCTGCAGTACTAGTGATATTATATATATATATATATATATATATATATATATATTAATTTCATCTCCTTATCATCCAGTCTATATTAGCAGCAGACACAGTACGGTAGTCCACGGCTGTAGCTACCTCTGTGTCGGCAGTCGCTCGTCCATCCATAATTGTATACCACCTACCCGTGTTTTTTTTTTTTTCTTTCTTCTTTATACATACTACTATAGTAGCTTACTGTAGCAGTCTGCGGTGCTGCTGAGCTGACTGTGTCCAGCAGGTCCGTCATCAGTCATTACATAATAAATATATATACCTGTCCGGCTGCAGTACTAGTGATATTATATATATATATATTGATTTCATCTCATTATCATCCAGTCTATATTAGCAGCAGACACAGTACGGTAGTCCACGGCTGTAGCTACCTGTGTCGGCAGTCGCTCGTCCATCCATAATTGTATACCACCTACCCGTGTTTTTTTTTTTCTTTCTTCTTTATACATACTACTATAGTAGCTTACTGTAGCAGTCTGCGGTGCTGCTGAGCTGACAGTGTCCAGCAGGTCCGTCATCAGTCATTACATAATAAATATATATACCTGTCCGGCTGCAGTACTAGTGATATTATATATATATATATTGATTTCATCTCATTATCATCCAGTCTATATTAGCAGCAGACACAGTACGGTAGTCCACGGCTGTAGCTACCTCTGTGTCGGCAGTCGCTCGTCCATCCATAATTGTATACCACCTACCCCTTGTTTTTTTTTTCCTTTCTTCTTTATACATACTACTATAGTAGCTTACTGTAGCAGTCTGCGGTGCTGCTGAGCTGACAGTGTCCAGCAGGTCCGTCATCAGTCATTACATAATAAATATATATACCTGTCCGGCTGCAGTACTAGTGATATTATATATATATATATTAATTTCATCTCATTATCATCCAGTCTATATTAACAGCAGACACAGTACGGTAGTCCACGGCTGTAGCTACCTCTGTGTCAGCAGTCGCTCGTCCATCCATAAGTATACTAGTATCCATCCATCTCCATTGTTTACCTGAGGTGCCTTTTAGTTGTGCCTATTAAAATATGGAGAACAAAAATGTTGAGGTTCCAAAATTAGGGAAAGATCAAGATCCACTTCCACCTCGTGCTGAAGCTGCTGCCACTAGTCATGGCCGAGACGATGAAATGCCAGCAACGTCGTCTGCCAAGGCCGATGCCCAATGTCATAGTACAGAGCATGTAAAATCCAAAACACCAAATATCAGTAAAAAAAGGACTCCAAAATCTAAAATAAAATTGTCGGAGGAGAAGCGTAAACTTGCCAATATGCCATTTACCACACGGAGTGGCAAGGAACGGCTGAGGCCCTGGCCTATGTTCATGGCTAGTGGTTCAGCTTCACATGAGGATGGAAGCACTCAGCCTCTCGCTAGAAAACTGAAAAGACTCAAGCTGGCAAAAGCACCGCAAAGAACTGTGCGTTCTTCGAAATCCCAAATCCACAAGGAGAGTCCAATTGTGTCGGTTGCGATGCCTGACCTTCCCAACACTGGACGTGAAGAGCATGCGCCTTCCACCATTTGCATGCCCCCTGCAAGTGCTGGAAGGAGCACCCGCAGTCCAGTTCCTGATAGTCAGATTGAAGATGTCAGTGTTGAAGTACACCAGGATGAGGAGGATATGGGTGTTGCTGGCGCTGGGGAGGAAATTGACAAGGAGGATTCTGATGGTGAGGTGGTTTGTTTAAGTCAGGCACCCGGGGAGACACCTGTTGTCCGTGGGAGGAATAGGGCCGTTGACATGCCTGGTGAAAATACCAAAAAAATCAGCTCTTCGGTGTGGAAGTATTTCACCAGAAATGCGGACAACATTTGTCAAGCCGTGTGTTGCCTTTGTCAAGCTGTAATAAGTAGGGGTAAGGACGTTAACCACCTCGGAACATCCTCCCTTATACGTCACCTGCAGCGCATTCATAATAAGTCAGTGACAAGTTCAAAAACTTTGGGCGACAGCGGAAGCAGTCCACTGACCAGTAAATCCCTTCCTCTTGTAACCAAGCTCACGCAAACCACCCCACCAACTCCCTCAGTGTCAATTTCCTCCTTCCCCAGGAATGGCAATAGTCCTGCATGCCATGTCACTGGCAATTCTGACGAGTCCTCTCCTGCCTGGGATTCCTCCGATGCATCCTTGCATGTAACGCCT
Organism: Pseudophryne corroboree; assembly: GCF_028390025.1. Classification (NCBI taxonomy): domain Eukaryota; kingdom Metazoa; phylum Chordata; class Amphibia; order Anura; family Myobatrachidae; genus Pseudophryne; species Pseudophryne corroboree. Next base: position 307,790,063 of record NC_086454.1, on the reverse strand, counting down.
ACTGCTGCTGGCGCTGCTGTTGTTGCTGCTGGGAGTCGATGGTCATCCCAGAGGGGAAGTCGTAAGCCCACTTTTACTACTTCCACCAAGCAATTGACTGTCCAACAGTCCTTTGCGAGGAAGATGAAATATCACAGCAGTCATCCTGTTGCAAAGCGGATAACTGAGGCCTTGACAACTATGTTGGTGTTAGACGTGCGTATCCGCCGTTAGTTCACAGGGAACTAGACAATTTCTTGAGGCAGTGTGCCCCCGTTACCAAATACCATCTAGGTTCCACTTCTCTAGGCAGGCGATACCGAGAATGTACACGGACGTCAGAAAAAGACTCACCAGTGTCCTAAAAAATGCAGTTGTACCCAATGTCCACTTAACCACGGACATGTGGACAAGTGGAGCAGGGCAGGGTCAGGACTATATGACTGTGACAGCCCACTGGGTAGATGTATGGACTCCCGCCGCAAGAACAGCAGCGGCGGCACCAGTAGCAGCATCTCGCAAACGCCAACTCTTTCCTAGGCAGGCTACGCTTTGTATCACCGGTTTCCAGAATACGCACACAGCTGAAAACCTCTTACGGCAACTGAGGAAGATCATCGCGGAATGGCTTACCCCAATTGGACTCTCCTGTGGATTTGTGGCATCGGACAACGCCAGCAATATTGTGTGTGCATTAAATATGGGCAAATTCCAGCACGTCCCATGTTTTGCACATACCTTGAATTTGGTGGTGCAGAATTTTTTAAAAAACGACAGGGGCGTGCAAGAGATGCTGTCGGTGGCCAGAAGAATTGCGGGACACTTTCGGCGTACAGGCACCACGTACAGAAGACTGGAGCACCACCAAAAACGCCTGAACCTGCCCTGCCATCATCTGAAGCAAGAAGTGGTAACGAGGTGGAATTCAACCCTCTATATGCTTCAGAGGTTGGAGGAGCAGCAAAAGGCCATTCAAGCCTATACAATTGAGCACGATATAGGAGGTGGAATGTACCTGTCTCAAGCGCAGTGGAGAATGATTTCAACGTTGTGCAAGGTTCTGCAACCTTTTGAACTTGCCACACGTGAAGTCAGTTCAGACACTGCCAGCCTGAGTCAGGTCATTCCCCTCATCAGGCTTTTGCAGAAGAAGCTGGAGGCATTGAAGGAGGAGCTAAAAGGGAGCGATTCCGCTAGGCATGTGGGACTTGTGGATGAAGCCCTTAATTCGCTTAACAAGGATTCACGGGTGGTCAATCTGTTGAAATCAGAGCACTACATTTTGGCCACCGTGCTCGATCCTAGATTTAAAACCTACCTTGGATCTCTCTTTCTGGGGTTCAAAGACCTGCTGGTGACAAAATTGTCAAGTCAAGCGGAACGCGACCTGTCAACATCTCCTCCTTCACATTCTCCCGCAACTGGGGGTGCGAGGAAAAGGCTCAGAATTCCGAGCCCACCCGCTGGCGGTGATGCAGGGCAGTCTGGAGCGACTGCTGATGCTGACATCTGGTCCGGACTGAAGGACCTGACAACGATTACGGACATGTCGTCTACTGTCACTGCATATGATTCTCTCACCATTGAAAGAATGGTGGAGGATTATATGAGTGACCGCATCCAAGTAGGCACGTCAGACAGTCCGTACTTATACTGGCAGGAAAAAGAGGCAATTTGGAGGCCCTTGCACAAACTGGCTTTATTCTACCTAAGTTGCCCTCCCACAAGTGTGTACTCCGAAAGAGTGTTTAGTGCCGCCGCTCACCTTGTCAGCAATCTGCGTACGAGGTTACTTCCAGAAAATGTGGAGAAGATGATGTTAATTAAAATGAATTATAATCAATTCCTCCGTGGAGACATTGACCAGCAGCAATTGCCTCCACAAAGTACACAGGGAGCTGAGATGGTGGATTCCAGTGGGGACGAATTGATAATCTGTGAGGAGCGGGATGTACACGGTGATATATCGGAGGATGATGATGAGGTGGACATCTTGCCTCTGTAGAGCCAGTTTGTGCAAGGAGAGATTAATTGCTTCTTTTTCGGTGGGGGTCCAAACCAACCCGTCATTTCAGTCACAGTCGTGTGGCAGACCCTGTCACTGAAATGATGGGTTGGTTAAAGTGTGCATGTCCTGTTTATACAACATAAGGGTGGCTGGGAGGGCCCAAGGACAATTCCATCTTGCACCTCTTTTTTCTTTCATTTTTATTTGCGTCATGTGCTGTTTGGGGAGTGTTTTTTGGAAGGGCCATCCTGCGTGACACTGCAGTGCCACTCCTAGATGGGCCAGGTGTTTGTGTCGGCCACTAGGGTCGCTTAGCTTACTCACACAGCTACCTCATTGCGCCTCTTTTTTTCTTCTTTGCGTCATGTGCTGTTTGGGGAGTGTTTTTTGGAAGGGCCATCCTGCGTAACACTGCAGTGCCACTCCTAGATGGGCCAGGTGTTTGTGTCGGCCACTAGGGTCGCTTAGCTTACTCACACAGCTACCTCATTGCGCCTCTTTTTTTCTTCTTTGCGTCATGTGCTGTTTGGGGAGTGTTTTTTGGAAGGGCCATCCTGCGTGACACTGCAGTGCCACTCCTAGATGGGCCAGGTGTTTGTGTCGGCCACTAGGGTCGCTTAGCTTACTCACACAGCTACCTCATTGCGCCTCTTTTTTTCTTCTTTGCGTCATGCGCTGTTTGGGGAGTGTTTTTTGGAAGGGCCATCCTGCGTGACACTGCAGTGCCACTCCTAGATGGGCCAGGTGTTTGTGTCGGCCACTAGGGTCGCTTAGCTTACTCACACAGCTACCTCATTGCGCCTCTTTTTTTCTTCTTTGCGTCATGTGCTGTTTGGGGAGTGTTTTTTGGAAGGGCCATCCTGCGTGACACTGCAGTGCCACTCCTAGATGGGCCAGGTGTTTGTGTCGGCCACTAGGGTCGCTTAGCTTACTCACACAGCTACCTCATTGCGCCTCTTTTTTTCTTCTTTGCGTCATGTGCTGTTTGGGGAGTGTTTTTTGGAAGGGCCATCCTGCGTGACACTGCAGTGCCACTCCTAGATGGGCCAGGTGTTTGTGTCGGCCACTAGGGTCGCTTAGCTTAGTCATCCAGCGACCTCGGTGCAAATTTTAGGACTAAAAATAATATTGTGAGGTGTGAGGTATTCAGAATAGACTGAAAATGAGTGGAAATTATGGTTTTTGAGGTTAATAATATATTGGGATCAAAATGACCCCCAAATTCTATGATTTAAGCTGTTTTTTAGGGTTTTTTGAAAAAAACACCCGAATCCAAAACACACCCGAATCCGACAAAAAAAATTCGGTGAGGTTTTGCCAAAACGCGGTCGAACCCAAAACACGGCCGCGGAACCGAACCCAAAACCAAAACACAAAACCCGAAAAATTTCAAGTGCACATCCCTAATATATATAGGAATCCAATTCAGCCGGCACTCCAATACAAGACATAAATGCCCCGGTGTCCTGTTCATAAACACTTCATTGTCCTTATTGTCTGTGGTCCTGACGAAGGGGCTGAGTCCCCGAAAATGTTTACGTTTGATCTGACTTTAATACAACTTTTTGCTATGATGACAGTCCCTGAGTGCCGTTCTTTTTGGACAAGTATATATATATATATATTTATTATTTCTCTTACATCCTAGAGGATGCTGGGGTCCACATTAGTACCATGGGGTATAGACGGGTCCCTTGGGAGCCATGGACACTTTAAGAGTTTAATAGTGTGGGCTGGCTCCTCCCTCTATGCCCCTCCTACCAGACTCAATTTAGAAAATGTGCCCGGAGGAGACGGTCACAGCTAGGGAAGATCCATGGGGCTTTTCTAGTTTAATTATTTTTAAAGAGCTGTTAGGAACAGGGAGGCTGCTGGCAACAGCCTCCCTGCTTCCTGGGACTTAGGGGGGAGTAGTGTCCGCCCTGCGGGGTCTGAGCCACTATCTCCTATCTCCTCTGACAGGACACTGAGCTCCCCGAGGCGACCGCTCGCTCCCGCAACACTGCCGCCACCCCCTAACAGAGCCAGAAGATGCGGTGGTGAGTATGACGCCAGCGCCCCGGTAAGTGGGGCGCCGGCGGGAATGGCGGCACAAGGGTGGGAGCGCAGCGCTGATGCTGTGCTCCGGAGGGCTCAGAGGTACAGTTGTGCGGTGCTGTGAGGGGCGCCCTGGGCCAGCGCAATACCCTAACACTGGTCACTGAGCTAACAGGGGCTAATCCCACTGTTAGCAACAAACACACCTCAGGCCAGTATAATATAATAAATGTGGGAAGACGCACCATTACAGGGGGCGGGGCTTCTCCTCAGAGTGGATCCAGCACTCACCAGCGCCATTTTCTTCCTGCAGATGACACTACAGAGACGCTGACAGTGTGTTATAGAAGGGGGGGGGGGGGGGGAGTGTTATTCATTGTTATTCACTGTTTAATCTATTAAGGTTACTTAGTCAGCGCCAGGCAATTATTATAATAACTGCCTACTGGGGCGCTGTGTGGCTGGCTCCTCATACTTTGTGTCTCTCTGAAGGTACTTGGGGGAAACTGTGTCTGACATTTTCCTGTGTGTATGCTATAAATCTCACCAGAGCCGTAACTATGTGTGGGCCAGCGGTGCCTGGCACACAGTACATGTGCACTGTGGGCGCAGGACTGCTGGCAACACCTGTAGGTCCGAGGCGCCACCCGGCTACTTATACAGCGCTGCAGGTTGTGCCTCCCCATCGCACTTGCGGCTCCTCTCACTGTGTGTCCCAATCACTGCTGGCCACAGTGATTGGGCAGCCCGCAGCAGCCCTCCAGCGCGGCAACTCTGATTGCATTCATGACCAGTGAGGAGAGGCGCCGTCCCCACTCCGCTGCGCCGGCCTCCTGACAGTTTTCACAGCATAGCTCCGGCTGGGCATGGGGATGTGCTGTGCCTGCGGTGAGCACTCCTCTTGTCCAAAGCAGCACAGGCAGCACATGGTACCCCAGCATCCTCTACGGACTATAAGAAAAGGATTTACTGGTAGGTAATTAAAATCCTATTATATATATAAGCTTTGGGGCTCATTTACAGATGGACGTAAGCAGGGAACAGTACACGCCCTCCAGTGAAGCAGTCATAGGCGTTGCTTCACAATCTCCGTGAAATGCAAGGCACATACACAAGGATATACAGACACACACAGATATACACGCACAAGTACACAATATTGCATTCACCGTTCAGAAGGCAACTCTTTATTCATACTGCGTCTCCTCTCCAGAGATATATGTGTCTCAGCAAGTAATAAAAAGCCCATGATTGTCTATGTATTAAATGTATTTCTTACAGACAGATGATCTACACGTAATTTAATAACCAGACCAAAGGTGCAGAACACTGATGGGATTCTGAAAGTATAATTAGGTTTCTGTGGACGGCGATGACAGTATTTGAGCATCAAGCAACTTGCTGCAAAGCCCGTGCTTCTTCTTAGTGTATGTTAACGGAAACCGGCATTACAAGATACAATTAAACATGTAAACTTGAGTGTAATGGAGCTTTGTGATATATTCATATATTAAAAATACGTTTCAGCTTTATGTGTTGGTACTCAAGATGCAGAAGACTAAGCGCAGTGGGCCTGGGTGTGGCACAATAGAGTGATGATATTGGCCCTCATTCCGTAAGATTTTTTCGCAACGGAGCGATTAGTCGCAAACTGCATATGCGCAACGTTCGCAGTGCGTCTGCGCCAAGTAAATTTGCAAAAGAGTTTGGTATTTTACTCACGGCCTAACAAAGAAATGTAATCGTTCTGGTGATCGGAGTGTGATTGACAGAAAGAGGGTGTTTCTGGGCGGAAACTGGCCGTTTTATGGGTGTGTGCGAAAAAACGCTTGCGTTTCTGGGAAAAACGCGGGAGTGTCTGAAGAAACGGGGGAGTGTCTGGGCGAACGCTGGGTGTGTTTGTGACGTCAAACCAGGAACGAAACTGACTGAACTGATCGCAGTGGCAGAGTAAGTCTCGAGCTACTCAGAAACTGCTAAGAAATTTCTATTCGCAATTCTGCTAATCTTGCGTTCGCAATTCTGCTAAGCTAAGATTCACTCCCAGTAGGCGGCGGCTTAGCGTGTGCAATGCTGCTAAAAGCAGCTAACGAGCGAACAACTCGGAATGAGGGCCATTATGTAGGTCGACACCAAAAGGTCAACATTCATTAGGTCGAAGGGTATGAAAGGTCAACAGAGGTTAAAGTCATCAGGGTCAAAAGGTCGACAAAAAATGGTCGACTTTTTTTTGGGGTCAAATCTTCTATATTTTATGTTCTGTGACCACCACGTAGACCCTTGTGGGCTTGCTTTGCTTGCCACGACTCGGGCAAGGTGGTTGGCTTTGCTCACCACAGGTTACTATTCCCAATAGAGGTCCACATGGATAATAAATCAAGCAATTTTGGAAAAACGTGGAAAACCCAAGACACAAGTGTTGACAATTTGAGTGTTGACCATTGCCACGTCAACCATTTGACTGTCGATCAATACATTGCCAATCTATCATCCGGATACCTTGGGCCTGACACACGGAGATGGTTTGTTTTATGGAAGTGTCGAGGGCGCTTCACATCTCACATAGGAGGTCATACTCCGCCAGAAAGTCCGCAGCCGGCCTGCGATAGGTGTACAACCGATGATGTATCTAAAGGTGTTCCAATGAGTATTACAGCATCTCTGGATGCCAACATTGGGCGTCTCAGTCCTTCTAATGCATGCTTCTACACCAGGGAAGAGCTTTGCAGCAGCATCTACATACAGTCACAGAAGCAATATTGACACAATATATTACGGTCAACACAATGCTGCACTGTACTACTATGTACTGGTCACAACAATGCAGCAGATATTGAGCACTGATCAGTATACTAGAACTGAGTCTGACACGGAGCTGCAAGATACAGCAATGGCCTACTGTACTGTACTGTACTATAGGTATACTGCTGGTCACGAAAATGCTGCACTGTCCTAATATATACTGCTCACAACAATGCAGCACAGATATGGAATGGATACTTGCAGTGACACAAAGCTGCAAGATACAGCAATGGCCTACTGTACTGTACTACTATACTTATATACTGGTGGTCCCCACAATGCAGCACACTGAGCACAGATATTTGCAGCACACTGAGCACACATATTTGCAGCATACTGAGCACAGATACAGAGCTTTTCAGGGAGAGAACGTAGCCACGTCCTCTCCGTTCAATCTCCAATGCAGGAGTGAAAATGGCAGCAATGCGCGGCTTTTTATATAGAATACGAATCTCGCAAGAATCCGACAGCGGGATGATGACGTTCGGGCGCGTTCGGGTTAACCGAGCAAGGCGGGAAGATCTGAGGCTGCCTCGGACCCGTGTAAAATAGGTGAAGTTCGGGGGGGTTCGGATCTCAACGAACTGAACCCACTCATCTCTAATTATTATTAATTATAAGTATTTAAATGACACTACGGATAGCATGCTTAAACAAGTCACCTTGTTTGTGGATCCACAAGTCTCAGCCTGCCATGCTGGGACTACAAAAGTTGGTGTGCGACCCTCTGGTTTACAGCAAACAAAAATTACTTTAAAATAAGTTAAATCTGCTTCTAAGTCTCACATCCAATGGCATCAGGGCCGGATTAACAATGGGGCTGGTGTAGCTGCAGCTCCAGGCCCCCCATGAAAATAGGCCCAGACGGCAGACGGTGCTAGCAAACTTTGGCGACAATAATTATTTTATTTTATTTTGGTTACCACCAGTGGCAGCCCGAACACCCGCCCACTCACTCCCCTCACCCCTCCAACCCACCGTGCACTTGTAAACCGTGACCTTGCTAGCGCAGTGGTGCATGCGCCTCTGTGCGGATCCAGTGCTAAGAGGGAGGCCGGACGCGGCGCTGGCCGAGATGGTCCAGCTCCTCCCCTCCACTCACATGTGCTTCCCTTCCTGTCACTGCGTCCCCTCGGGATGCTGCTGTTACAGGGGTTTACTGGCGCCACATCCAAATGATGGGGACCCGCGCCTGCCGTAGCTAAAGATCGGACCCGCTGCTGTTGCTGATGCTAATGCCGCGGACCCGCTGCTCAGGAAGGTACAAAGTGCTGCCTGTCCTGGGAGGCATCTCTCTCTCCTCTTGCTCTCTGTCTCCCTCTTCTCTTTCTCACCCCTTCTTTCTCTCTCCCCCCTTCTCTCTCTCTCACTCCCCCTTCTCTCTCTCTCTGTCTCCCACCCTTCTCTCTTTCTCTCTCTCTGTCCACCTTTTCACTCTCTCTCTGTCTCCCACCCTTCTCTCTGTCTCTCCCTTCTCTTTCTGTGTCCTCCACCATCTTCTCTCGCTGTAAAAAAGGGTGGTTGCTCCCTGCGCACTTCCTTACAGGAAGTAATAATACAAATAACATCCAGTGATAGTAAAAAATGGGGGGTATTTATTAATTTACAATATTGCAATGTAGACTGTAGATGTTACTATTCACCGTAGCGATAGTTAGTATAAGTAATTATAAAAAGGTTAACGCTAAAAACTGAATAAAGGGGAAGGGGTGACCGAAATTCCTAATACCGGTATACACAAGACAAAAACATACATATACATACAAATTCACAACAAGTATCTATCGCACCAAAACGCGCTCAATGCGTCTTACTCTTGTGTGCTTACTTCCTGTGGTAATATATATCCATTTATCTGGATTGTAAATACAACTAATCCCTCCTGGGTTTCCAGTATGCAGAGGTCCCGTGTACCAATATGCTCGTCCTATACAGACAAAGTCCCGTACTGCGCCCCGTAATGGTTCCCTCTGTGTCCCCTCCACCCTTCTTTCTCTCTCTCTCTCTCTCTCTCCTCCCCCTCTTCTCCCTCTCTCGCTCTGTCTCCCCTACACTCTCTCTCTCTCTGACTCCTCCCCTTCTGTCTATCTCTCTCTATCTCCCCCTCTCTCATCTCCCTCCCCCCTCTCACTGTCTCCTCCCTTCTCTCTCTCCCCTCTTCTTTCTCTCTGTGTCTCTCTGTGTCTCCCCCTTCTCTCTCTCTCTCTCTCCTCCCCCTCTTCTCCCTCTCTCTCTCTCTCTGTCTCCCCCTTCTCGCTCTGTCTCCCCTACACTCTCTCTCTCTCTGACTCCTCCCCTTCTGTCTATCTCTCTCTATCTCCCCCTCTCTCATCTCCCTCCCCCCTCTCACTGTCTCCTCCCTTCTCTCTCTCCCCTCTTCTTTCTCTCTGTGTCTCTCTCTGTCTCCCCCTTCTCTCTCTCTCTCTCTCTCTCTCCTACCTCTTCTTTCTTTGTTTGCCCCTCCTCTCTTTTCTCTCTCCTCTCTCTCCCCCTCTCACCTTTCTCCCACCCATCTCTCTGTATATTCCCCCTTCTCTCTCTCTCTCTCTCTCTCTCTTTCTCTTCCCATTCTCTCCCTCTACAACTTCTCACCCGCTCTGTCTCCAACTTCTCTCTCTCTCTCTCTCTCCCTCTCTCTCTCTCTTCCCATTCTCTCCCTCTACAACTTCTCACCCGCTCTATCTGTCTCCAACTTTTCTCTCTCTCTCTTTGTCACTCCCTCCTCTTTCTGTCTTTCTTTTCCCTCCTCTTTCTCTCTCCTCTCTGACCTCTCCCGCCTTCTCTCTCTGGGCCAGATGTACTAAGCTTGAAAAGTGATAAATATCACTGTGATAAAGCACCAGCCAATCGGCTCCTAACTGTCATTTTTCAAACACAGCCTGTGACATGGCAGTTAGGAGCCGATTGGCTGGTGCTTTATCACAGTGATATTTATCACTTTTCAGGCTTAGTACATCTCCCCCTCTGTGTCTCCCCCTTATCTCTCTCTCTCTCTCTTCCCTAATATAAGTATGCAGTTAGGGTTAGGCTGTGGGACGGGAGGTTAGAAATTAGAATTAGGCTGATGGAGGGGAGTGTTAGGGTTAGGCACTAGGGTGAAGGTAAGGGGTAGGGTTACTTTACTTACCAAAAGTGTCAGTATTACTTTCGGAATCCTGTACCCAATTGATAGAGGGGCACATATAGACATAGGCACATACAGACATAGTGGAGAACAGTGTACATAGAGATAAAGACACATATGGACATAGAGGAGCACATAGATACAGACATAGGCACGTATGGACATAGAGGAGCACATACAGACATATGCACATATAGGCACATATGGACATAGAGGAGCACATAGATACAGACATAGGCACGTATGGACATAGAGGGGCACATACAGGCATAGGCACATAAAGACAGAGGAGCACATATATGTATACTGCAGGCCACTTGCTACTGGTATGATTACACACCCCTAGATACTGCCCCACAGCACAGGTCACACACCCCCACAGCACAGGACACACCCTCACGTCACTATTCACAAGACCACAGCCCTGGTCACACCCACACATCACAAGTCACAAGACCACAGCACTGGTCACACGCACACATCACAAGTCACAAGACCACAGCCCTGGTCACACGCACACATCACAAGTCACAAGACCACAGCACTGGTCACACCCACACATCAAAAGTCACACGACCACAGCACTGGTCACACGCACACATCACAAGTCACAAGACCACAGCACTGGTCACACGCACACATCACAAGTCACACGACCACAGCACTGGTCACATCGCTGTGATGGCACACAATAGGCCCGTCAACAATTTCAGCTCCAGGCCCTTGTGGATCTTAATCTGGCACTGATTGGCATGACCCCTTTATCAGAAAGGTATTACTCCTTCTCCTACCTGGCAATGCCCTGTGCAGAGAAGTAGCAGCCGGTCCTGTGCCCAGTGCTGTGCCCAGCATTCCCCTTATTATGTGACTGCTATCAGTGTGCAATGTAATGATGCTGGCAGTACAGTATATGTATACAGATAGGTACTGAGGATGTCCATATGCCCCCAGCCCTTCTCACCAGCTTGTACGCTCGGTACGGGCCCGGCCCTAAGATGCGATGCTCCATTCCTGTACCCTGGCCCGGCCTCAGGATGTGGTGCTCCATGCTGCCCCTGCACGTCTCCGGATGCTGATCCGGCGCTTCTGCGTTTCCAGGAGACGGGTGCCTGCTGCTGGTCAGCAGTCTCTCCGAGGCTGGAGCGGCACGCTGGCGGCCATGTAGGAGGGAAGACTCAGGAGGCGCCGGCGGTGACTGGCTAGGGAGACGGCGAGTGCACCGAGGAATGAGCGGTTTCCTGAAGGACGCGCTGTGATTATTGGCTGAGGCGCACACAGGACTCTGAATCACAGTGCACATGGTTTTGCTCATTTGCTAACAATTTTGCTGCTGCGATCAGGTCTGAATTAGGCCCAATGTACCATACATATATTAATCTATAGATTGTAAGACCCCCCCACATACATTAACGACGGACTGATGCTATTTCCTGTCTGTTATTGCAGTCTAGTTTTATTACTGTTTGTTCCTATTGTGAAGAGCAACATAATATGGTCTTGCTGTATAATTAACTGATAATAATCATAATTATAATTTATTAATCTGTGTAAAAATCAGTCTGCAGGGTTTATTAGGTTCAATAACACCTTCCAATATTTAATATGATGTGTGCGGAAGTTTTTCCTTAGTATTTTTTATCAACTGACTCTACCAGGGAAAATGAAGTACAATAATGACCCCAAAAATTCTTATCCTAGAGCACCGAGGGTGTCAGGGATTTTTGTTACATAACACCTGGTTATATTATAGGGACAGCAGGCAGTGACACTGGGCCTACAGCAGCTGATGATGTCACAATGCTGCTGATGTCACAAAGCTTTGTGATGTCACTGGCTGCTGGCTAAGAGGCTCACGAACCTCATTTCCATTAGTGTATCTTCACCTATTCTAGTGTGAAGCTGCTTTTCTTTGCCCTTGGCAAAATTGTTTGTATTGTTTCAACAATATGAGTCTAAAAAAGAGAAAGCGACCAAATAACAACGGGTCTGCTACAAAGGAGCTAGCGGCTCCTAGCAAGAGGAAGAAGGAGGAGGATGGATGTGAGGAGAAAGGCGATGTTTTCAAAACCGTAACATCAGGAGACATTCAGGTGCGCGAGGAGAACCAGTCATCTGAGAAAGCATCAAAGACTCTTCAAAATAAGAGAAAAAGAGAGTCATCAGATGAGTCCCCAATTATGAGGAAGGTGAGAAAGACCAGCATCGGCAAAACTGAGGACATGCTTAAGAGAGTGGCCACTAAAAGATCCTCAGACAGGACAGAGGACAGTGGACCGTGTAAGAAAAAGAAAGAGGAGGAACATCATGACAGTCCAGGCGAGGGACCCAGCGTGCCCAACATACCCCAGGCATCTGGACGGAGGGGCATAAAGAGGACTAACACAAGTGAGAAAACTGGCCCCAAAAAGAAGAGATCAGCAGGTGCAAGTGGGATATCCGTAGCCAGTACCCCAGAGACATCAGCTGCGTCTCACCATCTGGCCAGTTTGACCTTCCACGGAATGCTTGGAGAGGGTGCCTTCGGGAAGGTGTTCCTAGCTTCCCATTCCATCAGCAAACAGCGTCTGGCCGTGAAAGTCATAGAAAAGATGACAGTAGTGAACAGCATTAAGAAATACTTTATGTGTGTAGAGAAAGAGGTGATGAAAATAACTGGGGAGAGTGCACTCTTCCCGCACACATATGCTGCCTTCCACACACCGGCCCATGCATTCTTTGTAATGGAGTACCTGAGTGGGGGAGATCTCTGCCAATTAATACAGAGCAGAGGCCCATTTGATGTTCCTACCATCAGATTTTTTGCAGCAGAAATAATCTGTGGGCTGCACTTCCTGCACTCAAGAGGCATTGTCCACAGGGACATTAAGACAGAAAATATACTTCTGGATGCAGCTGGCCATGTGAAAATTGCAGATTTTGGCCTCTCTGTGATGAATGTCCATGGCGATAAGAAAATCTCAGGACGAGCTGGGACCCTGTTTTACATGGCTCCAGAGATTATCTGTAATGTCCCATATGACTACATGGTAGACCTCTTTTCATTTGGGGTAGTATTATTTGAAATGGCTACTGGAATATACCCCTTTCGTTCTGGCAAGATTGAACTGTCTATCATGCATGATGCTCCATGCTATCCGAGCAATCTCCATCCAGAGATTAGGGACCTCCTTGAAAGACTCTTATGCAAAGACCCAGAGGAGAGACTGAATCGCTGTAGTAACATCACATGTCATCCATTCTTCAAGTCCATAAACTGGGAGAAACTAGAGGCCGGCAGGATAACTCCCCCATTTACCATGTATCCTACCCCAGAGACAATGGCTGAAGCTATACCGGTGGATGACCTGCTCTCACCTACAGAATCTGCAATATCTGCAGAGGATGAGAGCCTGTTAACAGGATTCTCCTTTACCAGTGACATGTGGACAACAATGAACTGCGTAAAGCAAACTACCAGCCGCTGCATCATCCTCTAGGCAGTAGTATCACCAGCTGCCTCCTCATCCTGGCACAAGCACCACCAGCTGTCTCCTCCTCCCGGCACAAGCACCACCAGTTACCTCCTCCTCCTGGCAGAAGCACCACCATCTGCCTCCTCATCCCGGCAGCAGCACCATTAGCTGCCGCCTGCTCCCGGTAGAAGCACCACCTGCTGCCTCCTCATCCTAGCAGTAGCAATACCAGCTGCCTTTTGCTCCCGGTAGAAGCACCACCTGCTGCCTAAATGCATATAGGCCAGGTGAGGGACTTGCAGAATATTGGGGTCCCTTGACGTGGGCTGCAAGCTTAAATATTTTGATCAAAACATGACAAAACCCCCTCTAATTTATTTGCTAAATGCACACACATTTCCCAGTATATTATTGTTAGAGCTGACAGCAAATGTCTTTCTGTTTTATATAAATATATGGCATTAATACTGCCACGCAGCTGGAACTATGTGCAATATGGTGCGGGCATATTTCTTTTGATTTGAAAATATTTTGCCTATGTTTTGATCAAAATATGACAAAATCCCCAATGTTTTATTTGCTACATACACACAGGTTTACAGTATATTATTGTTAGAGCCGACAGCAAATGTTTTCCTACCTCCTCCTAATGCCAGTAACACCACACACAGCACAGCAGCCTGGCACACACATGCACACATATACACACAGCGGCCTCACACACACATATACGTACAGTGACCTGGCACCCACACACACACACAGCGGGTGACACACACACACACACACACACACACACACACATATTGCACAGCGGCCTGATGCACACACAGCGGCCTGACACACACACACACACACACAGCAGCCTGACACACATATACACACAGCGGCCTGACACACACACATACGTACAGCGACCTGGCACACACACACCTATTGCACAGTGGCCTGATGCACACACAGCGGCCTGACACACACACACACACACATACACACACACACACACACACACACACACACACACACACACACACACACACACACACACACACACACACACGCCAGAGATGAGATGGGAGAAAGAAGGGGAGGATTAGGTCAGAAACAAGAAGGAAGAAGGAAGGGAGAATTAGGCCAGAGAGAGATGGGGGGGCAGGGGGACATAGGTTGATACACGAGGGGTGATTATTCCAGAGAGATATGGGAGGAGATGGGGGGGGGGGGGGCAGATTAGGCCAGAGAGAGATGGAAGGGAAGGGGGATTAGACCAGAGAAGGAGGGGAGGAGTTAGGCCAAAGAAAGATGGGAGGAGGAGGAGGAAGTGAGGGACAAGGCCAGAGAGAGACCATAGGATAAAGAGGGGATTTGGCCGGAGAGAGACGAGAGAAGGAAGGGGGAGGGAATTAGGCAACAGAGAGAGAGAGACACACACACACACACACACACACGAGAAGAGCGGATTAAGCCAGATAGAGGCGGGAGAAGAGGATGGAGGGATTAGGCCAGAGAGATGGGAGGAGGAAGTAGGGGACAAGGCCAGAGAGAGATCGTAGGAGGAAGAGGGGATTTCGCTGGAGAGAGACGAGAGTAGGAGGGGGGAGGGAATTAGGCAACAGAGAGAGACACACACACGAGAGGGGGGATTAAGCCAGATAGAGACGGGAGAAGAGGACGGAGGGATTAGGCCAGAAAGAGATGGGAAAAGGAGGGGGGGGGGGGGGATTAGACCAGAGAGGAACGTTGGAGGGGTGGTTAGGCCAGAGAGATGGGAGGAGGGGGGGGGGGGATTAGGCCAGAGAGAGATGTTGGAGGGGTGGTTAGGCCAGAGAAATGGGAGGAGGGGGGAGGGGATTAGGCCAGAGAGAGATGGGAGGAAGGGTGGGCAGCAGCTGGAGAAGGGTAACAGAGCAGGGGCTGGCAGATCTCATCAGGAGGAGGTAGGGGGAACTCTGGCACTGCTCTCTTTAAAATGGGTTAATATTTTACAGAATACAAAAAACCTGTAACTTTCTGAAAAACCTTATCCCCAAAAAGCCCTAAACTAGAAAATGAGCTACCTAACAAATCATACCCCAAGTCTTACTTCATCCTCCACCCTGAGTTATGACTTCCCATAAACCCCTCATAGACTGCAGCAGGAAACTCAGTTACAACCAAACAGGACGTGGGAGAAAAATGCTGTTATTTTTGGCCCTCATTCCGAGTTGATCGGTCGCAAGGCGAATTTAGCAGAGTTACACACGCTAAGCCGCCGCCTACTGGGAGTGTATCTTAGCATCTTAAAATTGCGACCGATGTATTCGCAATATTGCGATCACAAACTACTTAGCAGTTTTAGAGTAGCTCCACACTTACTCTGCCTGTGCGATCAGTTCAGTGCTTGTCGTTCCTGGTTTGACGTCACAAACACACCCAGCGTTCGCCCAACCACTCCCCCGTTTCTCCGGCCACTCCTGCGTTTTTTCCGGAAACGGTAGCGTTTTCAGCCACACGCCCATAAAACGCCGTGTTTCCGCCCAGTAACACCCATTTCCTGTCAATCACATTACGATCGCCGGAGCGAGGAAAAAGCCGTGAGTAAAAATACTATCTTCATAGCAAAGATACTTGGCGCAGTCGCAGTGCGAATATTGCGCATGCGCACTATGCGGAATTTCACTGCGATGCGATAAAAAATACCGAGCGAACGACTCGGAATGAGGGCCTTAATCTTTACATTACTCCCAATTATTCATCATTAATTGTTTTGCCCTGAAATCTGGCACGCAGTTCGCACTGGTTCTACGTGTCCATGCCAAATTTCAGCTCAGTGTGTCTAATAACTTTTGTAGTGTAGCCCCTCAAACACCATGCCCCCCTATCAGGAATTCCCTATGGGGGAATTCCATTTACTCAACCGTGCCCTTATAATCTACCTCTGTCAGGTAGGTGGTGCGGCAGGTAAGTCCATCTGCCCCTGAGGAGGTGACATCCAGCTACTTACAGGAGCAAAAGTGAAATTATACCTTGGCCCTCCCAACCTAAAAACATATATACCTACACATTTTATACATTTAATTGAAGACAGCAAAAACTAGTGTCTATTGTGAACACCAATGTGTAGACGGCTTTTACTTTACTTTCTTACTAATAAAATAGCTTTATTTTTGCTCATTTTAGGTAGATTTTATTTGTGGCGTTAAAAGGAGTAAGCTCACCAGTGTACCCAGTAGTTGAACGCAGCCCAAGGTGGCTCCTGGTAGGTACAGGAGTTGTAGACCGACTAGGAGATGTAGTAGTACACAGACCATCATACAATACTTCCCCTTCTGGTAAATCCTTGGCATATACTCTGCATTCTGCAGGAGAGTCCACAGCAAGCGCGGTCCTAGACCGGATGTATATATCAGAATACTCGTACAATATATTCTGTAATAGGTACACTCTTTCTTAACTATTGCTCTCTGTATAAAAACATGCAGAATACTCAAGTGTTTGTAAAGTCACAGCGCTGTATACAGGCGCCTTTACAAGGGAGACTTTGCCGTGCAGTCCCAGAGACCAGACGCAGCTATGCTTATAAGATGGCACCCAGCGTCTCCGTCAGGGAGTGAGGGAAAGTGTGAGGCAGCTCCAGGGCATGACAATGTGCAGTAGATGTCACCCTGGGCTGGGGGAGGGGCTACAGGTCAAGCGCCGTCTCCCCTATACTGGTCTTCCAACCCATGTACTAGCGAGCCTTACTAAATGAGGCGTTAGTACACCCGACCTGTACTTTGATTCCCTAGGGTCTAATGGCGTCCGTGCTCGGTGGCAGTGTCCGTGTCAGAGCCGCGACTCGTCTCCCTAGGTCGCGGACGGAACGTGATTTAATGGCGGGTCCCGTTTGGGGGACCCTCTTACCTCCTTCCCGTAGCAATCATGCGATCCAAGAGAAATAAATTACCAAGGTAATTAGTCCGGCGCTGTTAAGAGGATATGCTTATCCTTTTCAGCTGCTGTTTTAAAGGGATAGTTAGTCCCTGGGTAAATAGTATTGAGTATAAGTGTATACAGCGCTAACAAAAAACTGGATATGGGAAATTAATAATCACAATTTATTATAAAACATTGTTGCAACAATTAAATTCATATATAAAAAAAAGGAGGGGGACAATACTTTGTCAATAAAAAGTAAAAATATATAAAAATATATATATATAGGGCAGGCACAGCAATTTTTGTTTGATAAATTACCACACGAGGAAGCCGAATGGGTACACTGGTGCAAGTCCTTGGAATAGTAGCCACAGTCCTAGGGAGCAGTTTGCAGTGCTAGCAGATAAAGTCCAAATGAAAAAGGCCGATCTTTATGATGTTTGATCCGGACTGAGGTGCGTCCTGTCAGATTGTTGGATCTTTCTGTGCCTTGTGGACATCCGCTATTTTTCCCAATTTGCTGGTGGACTTCTAGGCTGGTTTCCAGGTTCCAAAAGTGATTCCAGTGGTATACGGCTCCTCAGAACCAACGCGTTTCGCTGTATTCACAGCTTTTTCAAGGTATGAAAAAGCTGTGAACAACAATCGGCCTTTTTCATTTGGACTTTATCTGCTAGCACTGCAAACTGCTCCCTAGGACTGTGGCTACTATTCCAAGGACTTGCACCAGTGTACCCATTCGGCTTCCTCGTGTGGTAATTTATCAAACAAAAATTGCTGTGCCTGCCCTATATATATATATTTTTATATATTTTTACTTTTTATTGACAAAGTATTGTCCCCCTCCTTTTTTTTATATATGAATTTAATTGTTGCAACAATGTTTTATAATAAATTGTGATTATTAATTTCCCATATCCAGTTTTTTGTTAGCGCTGTATACACTTATACTCAATGCGATCCAAGAGAGCAGTCTGAGACTGTGCTTAAGCCAGGACGACTCCACCGCATGTACCCGGGAACTGAGCCGAGGGAGTATGCGATGCTGCTTGGGAGGTGATAGAGCTGCAGCGCTGGTGTTACCCTGACATACAGCGCTGACAGCCCAGAAATGAATACATTTTTTGTCAGAAACACCTTTTTCAGGGCTGCGCAGTGCAGCCCTCCTATCAGGTGACCTGTTGCTGCAGACACCAACTAAAACTGAGCGCACAGTGCCTGGGGGCGGGGATACAGAGGAGGCCCCAATGCATCCTGGGACAGCCTAAAGCTTTAGCCTGTTGGTGCCTCTGGATCATCATCTATGCCCGATGTTTCCCTGTGGAAACCAATGTACCCTGCTGCAGAAATAATAGTCCTTAAACACTTTTTTCGCATTCTTTAGGAATATATTTCTTGATGCCTTATTCGGTGCATCAGTCATTGATTTCCAGACATTGAGATGTAAGGAGTCATTGAGCCAAGGTTCCCACTTAAAGCTAAACTCCCAGGCAGGGCAAGAGCCCCAGGGTCTGCTACATAAGCAGGGCCGGTTCTAGCCCTTCTTGCGACCCGGGCGGGAAATAGGGGCGTGGCTTCATACAGGGGGCGTGGTCAGTTACGCCCCCTGTACAGTAGAGTAGCGCCGCTGAAATGCTGAGCGGTGCGCGATGACGTCATCGCGCACCTCACAGCAAAGGTCCTCTCCACGAAGGAAAACTAGACACGTAGCGTCTAGTTCCCTTCACAGGGGGACACAGCGGGGAGCAGGGGGCACAGCAGTAGCGGATCTTGCCATGGTGCGGCGCCATACGGATGGCGCCAGTGCCCTCCGGAAGGCGGCGCCCCGGGCAAAAGTCCTGCTTGCCCGTGGCAAGATCCGCTACTGGCTCCATGTTCCAGCTGTCGGAGGTGTCCCCATTAGATGCAATCACCTGTATATGACAAGATTCAGTTTATTTGAAGATAAGTGCAAGAAGCAGACAATATATCTCCGCACCCCATATCATAGGTGGGTCTATTTATCAATAATCGCATTCTCAGTGCAATCTGGATGCAATATTAACGCCCAAAATTGCAATATGTGATTATACCACTGGAAGGTATGAATGACCAGATGCAAGTACAGGCAGTGTCGGACTGGGGCGTAAATAGCCCACCGGGGATGCAGACACACTGGTAGTGCCATTGGGAAGAAGTCATTAGGTTGGCATTCATGTTGACACCACAATGATAACAGTGATGATATTGGGGTAATTCTGAGTTGATCGCAGCAGGATTTTTGTTACCAGTTGGGCAAAACCATGGCCCTCATTCCGAGTTGTTCGCTCGCTAGCTGCTTTTAGCAGCTTTGCACACGCTAAGCCGCCGCCTACTGGGAGTGAATCTTAGCTTTGCAGAATTGCGAACGAAAGATTAGCACAATTGCAAATAGAAATTTCTTTGCAGTTTCTGAGTAGCTCGGGACTTACTCTGCCACTGCGATCAGTTCAGTCAGTTTCGTTCCTGGTTTGATGTCACAAACACACCCAGCGTTCGCTCAGACACTCCCCCGTTTCTCCAGCCACTCCCGCGTTTTTCCCAGAAACGGTAGCGTTTTTCCGCACACACCCATAAAATGGCCAGTTTCCGCCCAGAAACACCCACTTCCTGTCAATCACACTCCGATCACCAGAACGATGAAAAATCCTCGTTATGCCGTGAGTAAAATACCAAACTTTTTAGCAAATTTACCTGGCGCAGACGCACTAAGAACATTGCGCATGCGCAGTAAGCGACTAATCGCAATATAGCAAAACTCGGCAACGAGCGAACAACTCGGAATGAAGGCCCATGTGCACTGCAGGGGGGGGGGGGGGCAGATATAACATTTGCAGAGAGAGTTAGATTTGGGTGGGTTATATTGTTTCTGTGCAGGGTAAATATTGGCTGCTTTATTTTTACACTGCAATTTAGATTGCAGATGGAACACACCCCACCCAAATCTAACTCTCTCTGCACATGTTATATCTGCCCCCCCCCCCCTGCAGTGCACTTGGTTCCTGCTACGATCAACTCAGAATTACCCCATTGACTGATAAAATGTCAACAGGGAACGTGTCAACATTCTTAGCATGTCAACATCAGGGTTAGGCTGCGGACGGGATGGTTTGCATCAGAGGCGTAGCTAGGGTTTTTGGAGCCCAGGGCAAGATCAATAATGGCACCCCCCCCACAAAAAAAAAATACAAAAGGAAAGTATGTGCAGACGCCACCGGTGTCCCTGTATATAAAGATGTCAGGGTGTGTATGTATAGATGTAGGTGCAATGGTTGAGGTTCAATTTTTGAAGGCGGAATGAGAGTGTAGATAGCAATTATGCGCGCGCCGAAGGCGCGTGCGCTTCGGAAAAGGGGCGTGGTCACTCAAAAGGGGCATGTCCTTCAGTGTAGTAGGACCCCTTGTACTATCTAGTACTGGTGCCCCTTTCACATTATAGCACACGGTATGAGCCGAAATTCCCATTATAGCACACAGTATGAGCCGAAATTCACATTACCCCACATGGTATGAGCCGAAATTCACATTATAGCACACGGTATGAGCCGAAATTCACATTACAGCACACGGTATGAGCCAAAATTCACATTACAGCACACGGTATGAGCCGAAATTCACATTACAGCACACGGTATGAGCCAAAATTCACATTACCCCACACGGTATGAGCCGAAATTCACATTACCCCACACGGTATGAGCCGAAATTCACATTACCCCACATGATATGAGCCGAAATTCACATTACCCCACACGGTATGAGCCGTAATTCACATTATAGCACACGGTATGAGCCAAAATCCACTATATTCCCATTATAGAGTGAGGGGATCCTACCCCCTTAATTAACTAATCCTGCGGGGGAATGTGGTGAGGGGAGCCTACCCCCTTAATAGACTAATTGCAGAGTTTAGTGTGATCTGCTGCGCTCCGAAGGGGTTCTTCTCTCCTGCTGCAGGATCCCGATGTGCGCCGTCCTCCCCGCTGTTACTGCCACGGTAAGCATTAGTATCGTTTACCGCAGAGGCCATTTACTGAGGCATATGTGTTAAACCTCGAGAACTGAGATGCCCTTCTCAACATACAGCTGTGTGGCCGAGCCGGGCGGGGGGACAGCCAGCAGCATGCCGGATATCAGCAGCCGAGGGTGCGGGCTATACATACTTGAGGCAGCTGGATATTCAACAGTGCTGAAAGCCTCCGGAGACGGCACCCCCAGAGCTGCAGTACACCGGCAGAGGACACCCATCCCCCGAACCCTGCGTAGCCCAAAGCCGGAGATCGACAGCATGTTGAACACGGAAGCAGAAGCCGCTTGTTGCCGGTCAACATGCTGCCGATCTCCGGCTTTGGGCTCCGCACGTGCCTTACAGTCTGCACCCTCGGCTGCTGATATCCGGCATGCTGCCCCTGCTGCTGACTTTCCACCTGCCCGGCTCGCCCACCCAGCTGGATGGTGAGTGAGAAGGGCATCTCAGTGCCCGTGGTTTAATACATATCCCTCTTCGGTAAATGGCCATAAGTACATCCCGCCCACACACACAGACTGCCCGACCCACTTACTTACACACACGCTGTAGACTACACACACACAGACTGGCCACCCCCAAACCCCACACACACCCACTTAGACTACACACACATTCTCATACTTTCCCCTCCCCCACACACACTGGACTGCAAAAATTTACACACACTCACACTGTCCCACACACACACACAATTAACACACACTCACACTGTCCCACACACACGCACACTGTCCCACTCACCAGTGGCGTGCGGTGAGGTTAGTGGCTGGTGAGGCACTACAGCCATAATGTCCGCCGAAACCTGCCGATGACCCCTACCGCACCGAGCCAATTGCCGCCACTGCCTCTGAGCCGATGCCCGCTGCCACCACCAATGGCTTACAAACTCGCCCACCATCAACTGACCCAGCCCTCCGCCACTAATTTGCATCCTAGTCCGATGCCGCCAATGCCCGCCTGCTCATCATACTGATATATTGTACATTTTTATAGAAAAAAATAATAATTAGTGTTTGGGACTGGGAAGGGAGTGGGAGGAGGACATGAATGCAATTTTGTTGTCCAGGGCTTCCATTATCTTAATGGAGAAGGGTCTGAATGGGTTAAAAAATGTACAAAAAAAAAATGCGTGAGGTCCCCCCTCCTAAGTATAACCAGCCTCGGGCTCTTTGAGCCGGTCCTGGTTGTTTAAACACTGGGAAAAAATTGGACAGGGCTTCCCCGTATTTAGACAACCAGCACCGGGCTCTTATTCCGGTCCTGGTTCCAAAAATACGGGGGACAAACGATGTAGGGGTCCCCCGTATTTTTAAAACCAGCACCGGGCTCCACTAGCCAGGGACATAATGCCACAGCCGGGGGACACATTTATGTAGGTCCCTGCGGCCGTGGCATTACCCCCCCAACTAGTCACCACTGGCCGGGGTTCCCTGGAGGAGTGGGGTCCCCTTAAATCAAGGAACTACTTAAATTGTGGAACTACAAGGCCCAGCAAGCCTCCCCCGCTTGCTGGTACTTGGAGAACCTCAAGTACCAGCATGCGGGGAAATAACGGGCCCGCTGGTACCTGTAGTTCTACAACAGAAAAAATACCCAACTAAAAACACAACTCACACACCGTGACAGTAAAAATTTATTAAAACACACTGACACACTCACACATACTTACCTACATCCCACGCCGGTCACGTCCACTTGTCCAGTAGAATCCAATAGGGGCACCTGTAAAAATGAAAATGATACTTACAAACCTCAATCCACAGGAGGAGAGAGAGAGAGAGAGAGGGGGGGGGGGAGGCTAGAGAGACTAACCTGCTGCTGCTGCTGCTGCTGCTGGGGAGACCGGCAAACACTGCAGGGCCACGACGGGAGGATGGAGCCGGCGGAGGAGGGGGAGAGCCACACACCGCCGCTCCTGTCAGCGGGGAGGAGGATAGGCGGGGGGGGGGCGCACACTGCAGACACCAATCACCGCCGGGACAATTAACACACACGCACACTGTCCCACACTCACACACACACACACACAATTAACACACACGCACGCACACTGTCCCACACACACACAATTAACACACACTCACACTGTTACACACACACACACACACACACACACACACACACACACACACACACACACACACACACACACTTAACACACTCACACAATTAACACACATTCACACTGTCCCACACACACACAATTAACACACTCACACAATTAACACACACTCACACTGTCCCACACACACACACAATTAACACACACACACTGTCCCGCACCCCCCTCTCCCGACAGAAAAAAACTATAAACATATGTAAAGCATGGTTGCCGACTTCTGGGCTGCTCTCTCCGGGAGAGAGCAGCCCGTCGGCTCAGCAGGGTGGGGGGGGCCTGAGGTGACGTGAAAGGGGGCGGGCCAGAGGCGGAACGGGGCGGGCCAGAGGCGGAACGGGGCGTAGCTTCCGAGCAGCGTCATTTAAGCCACGCCCCCGCTGTGTAATGCCGCGGTTACCGGCATTATACAGCAGGGGGCGTGGTTATGATGACGCGATTCAACAAGAATCGCGTCATCACCTGCCCGGACCGCCCACTTTACTCGTTAAGTGGGCGGCGGGCAGGGGGTGAACCCCGTAAATCGGGAGACTTGCCTGCTCTTCCGGGGGGCCGGGAGGGTCACCCGTTTTTCGGGAGCCTCCCGGCCATTCCGGGAGGGTAGGCAAGTATGATGTAAAGCCCGCTCACCTGTTAAGCCCGCTCACCGAGGCCGCGCACGCGTACCTCCGATGTCGCGCACACGCGCGATCGCGCACTGTACAATGTGTAGGGAGGAGGGGGGGGGTGAGCGGAGGCTCCTGGCTGCCGCTGCCTGTCCAGTGTGACAGGCACAGCAGCCGGGGAGACAGGGAGAGCGCCGCAGGTAGCGCCGGCGGAATCCCTGTCGCATGGGGTAAGCGGGCTGTGCCGGTGGCGCCCCCTCTGTTGGGGCTTCCACAGCGCCCAGGGCACGTGCCCTGCTCGCCCCGTGCTAGATACGCCTCTGGTTTGCATTCAGAGGCGGTTCGGGTTAGACTACAGGGATGGGTGCTAGAACAGGGGTTCCCAACCATGGTCCTCAAGGCACGCTAACAATCCAGGCTTTAAGGATAGCCATACTTGAGCATAGTTGACATAATTAGTACCCCAGTTATTTTGATTTAAGTCACCTGTGCTCATGAACGGCTATCCGTAAAACATGGACTGTTGGTGTGATTTGAGGACTGAGGTTGGGAAACATTGCATTAGAGTGAGGGTTATTGGGGGTCATTCCGACCCGATCACACGCTGCAGTTGTTTGCAGCGGTGCGAGTGGGTCTGAACTGCACATGCACCTCCACCGCAATACGGAGGCGTGTCGCTCCCCGGCGACGGGAATCACCGGGCAGTGTGGGACCTTACGAAGAATGCGATCGCAGGGTGATTAACAGGAAGAAGGCATTTCTGGGTGGCAACTGACCGTTTCCTGGGAGTGCTATGGAAAACGCAGGTGTGTCCATGCGTTTGCAGGGCGGGTGTCTGACGTCAATTCCGGGACCGGACAGGCTGAAGCGATCGCAGGGGCTGAGTAAGTTCCGAGCTACTCAGAAACTGCACAAAAACTTTTTGCACAGCTCCCCTGCCCAAGCGATCGCACACTTGCTAAGCTACAATACACTACCCCATAGGCGGCGACTATCTGATCACACGGCTGCAAAAAAACTGCTACCGTGCGATCAACTCGGAATGAGGATCATTGTTTGGGGAGAAATACTTACCAGAATACCGAAGCAGCAGAGGTGTGACCCAGGAGGGACAGTCACATGACTGCTGGGAACCAGAAGCCATGCTGTAGCCGCTGGAGCCACCAGGAGCAGGTAAGTCGCGTAAGTCGCCTCTGGGCCACCAAAGTCAATGTCATCATTTCATCGCTGTGTACATGATGACTGACACCCAGTGCCCCCAGTTCTGCAAGGCTCAAAGTACCCTAACATTATTATTATTATTATTATTATTATTACTAGGTGATTCATCGCGCCCTATGGGCGCTCTTCACACCGTCGGTTGGGGCTACGCCCCTTTAACCCCTGCACACCTTTCAACATACGCAGGCTGGTAGATAACAGAATCAGAAACGCAGGGCAGTATAGAGGGCATACAGAAATGGTGTCCGGTTGAGAAACGATAGAGAGGCGTGGGGTGGGGGGGGGGTGGGAATGTAGAGAAACACTGTGCGATCAGTAAAGGATAGGGAGAG
Source organism: Pseudophryne corroboree (assembly GCF_028390025.1). Taxonomy (NCBI): domain Eukaryota; kingdom Metazoa; phylum Chordata; class Amphibia; order Anura; family Myobatrachidae; genus Pseudophryne; species Pseudophryne corroboree. The sequence continues at coordinate 307,764,442 of NC_086454.1, read as the reverse complement.
GCAGGGTGGTAGGGAGAGGATAAAGAGAGGGAAGGTGTTAGAGAGAAAATACCATTGCTAGAGGCTATGACCGGTTAACACCTGCACGGGCTTCAGCTGTGCTATAATTGTTATTATATAGAGTATTACCTGATTTTTTTTTTATGGCATTGGGTAAATATTGTAAGGGGGGAGGGCGTGCGATTGTCAAGGGGGCGTAGCCCTTTGTGAGGGCATGCAGAGTGGCCGCAGGTCACAATGAATAACATAGTGTAGTATATACTGCTAGTGTCTGCATCATGAAGTACCAGATGACTAACAGCAATCCACTGTAGATAAGACACCAAAGTGCTGTGGCCACAGGTAGCAGAGCCACTTATACACACAATGGCCACAGGTAGCAGAGCCGCTTACACACACAATACCCCCAGGTAGCAGAACCGCTTATACACACAATACCCAACAGGTAACAGTGTCACTTATACACACAGTGCCCACAGGTAGCAGGGCAGCTTATACACACAGTGCCCACAGGTAGCAGAGGCGCTTATACACACAATACCCACAGGTAGCAGGGGCACTTATACACACAGTGCCCACAGGTAGCAGAGACGCTTATACACACAATACCTACAGGTAATAGAGGTGCTTATACACACAGTGCCCACAGGTAGCAGAGGTGCTTATACACACAATGGGCACAGGTAGCAGAGCCACGCATACACACAATACCCACAGGTAGCAGAGCCGCGTATACACACAATACCCACAGGTAGCAGAGCTGCTTATACACACAGTGCCCACAGGTAGCAGAGCCACTTATACACACAGTAGCCACAGGTAGCAGAGCCGCTTATACATACAATACCCACAGGTTGCAGAGGCGCTTATACACACAATGGGCACAGGTAGCAGAGGCGCTTATACACACAATGGGCACAGGTAGCAGAGCCACGTATACACACAATACCGACAGGTAGCAGAGCCGCGTATAGACACAGTGGCCACAGGTAGCAGAGCCGCGTATAGACACAGTGGCCACAGGTAGCAGAGTTGGTTCTACACACAATGGCCACAGGTAGCAGAGCCGCTTATACACATAGTGCCCACAGGTAGCAGCGCCACTTATACACAATGGCCACAGGTAGCAGTGTCGCTTATACACATAATGGCCACAGTATTAGTATACTCACAAAAGTTTGGGGGGTTTGGAAAGGGGATGGGTTCAGTGAGGTGCCTATCCGTGCGGCTGATCAGCCCGATTCAGGGCATCACTTGTAGCGGCTGCAGATGGTGTCCGAGGTGCTACGTGGGGTGGAGGGGTGGGTGTGGGAGGGGGTTCAGAGGTGTTGTGGGTGGCGGAGGGGTGGGTGCAGGGGCACGGATGGCGGAAAGGGTGGAGAGGTGCTGTGGGTGGGGGAGGGGTAGGTGTAGAGGGGGCGCGGATGAGGAGTGTAAATGCTGTTGGCGGCGGAGGGGTGGGTGCGGGGGACTGTGGATGAAGGAGGGGGTATGGAGGTGATGTGTGTGTGGGAGGGGTGATGTAGGGGTGTGCGTTTGGAGGTGCAGGGGGGTGAGCTTAGGTGATGGGTTTCAGAAGTGCTGTGGGTGGGGGAGGTGTGGGTGTGGGATGGCATGGATGGGGGATGTAGATGTTGTGGATGGGGGAGGGGTTGATGCGGGGGAGCTGTGGATGGGAGAGGGAGTCCGGAGGGGGTTCGGGTGGTGGTGCAGAGGTGTTGCGGGTTGGGGAGGAGCAGGTGTGGGAGGTCCGCAGATGGGGAGGGTGTCTGTAGATAATGCGGGTGGGTAGGTGCTGTGGTTGTGGGAGTGGTGGGTGCGGGGGTGTTGCGGGTGAGGTAGGTGATCTGGATGGGGTAGGTGATCTGGATGTGCGGTAGCCAGGGGAGGAGCGGGTGCGGGGATGACACGGATGGGGGAGTGGGTCCGTGGGTGCTGTGGATGAGTGAGGGGTGGGTTACGGCGGTTGTGGCGGCCCGGGTGTGCTGCTGCGGTGGGTGGGTGAGGGTGCAGGGATACCGAAGTTGGGGTAGGGTGGGGGTGCAGCTGCGGCGGGTGGGGGAGGGGCAGGGGCGGGGGTGGGCGCCAACATCCCCCAGTCACCCACACAAAAATCCTAGTCACAATGCACTTGTTATGTGTAGGTTCTGACAACTCAGTACACACTTAGTTACCGCACAACATTTATACATCTCTGCATACACATTAATACAGCTAACCTGTATCTCTCTGCAGAACACCATGCGGCACGCTTTTTATTATTATTATATTACATTGTTTTCTATTTCATGCCACTTTAAACCACAAATGTATTAATTTATAAAAGCTAGTTGTGCAATCAGAATCTCAATAATTTTGCTCTAGGTTCCACATCTGGACAAACAGAGGCCGATGCAGAATTAAGCGCAAGTCTGTTTTTCAGACAGATCTCGTGCTTTTTTTGCACCATGTCTGCTCCATAAGCAAGCGCACAAACCTGCAGATCGACTCGTCATGTCTCTATCATCAGGTGCAACCATACCAGGCTGGGCTTTCCCTGACATAGTCATATCTGATGTGACCAGTAAGAAACGCTCTCTGGGAGGCTGCTGGAAGATAATCTTAGTGGGATCTCCTGGCTCCTCTGCTTCCTTGTTCCCTCCTCCAGTACCTGCGGTGCAGCCGGCTGATTGGACAGTTGGGCGGCACCAAACACCCTACGACTGCAGAGAATTGCAGCCTCCGGGGAACTGTAAAGAAGCCGTCCTTACCTTGCTTGTGTACACCCGGTGGCTGCAGAGAGGAGCAGCCACCAGGAAAATGGAAAGCCATGTATCTGCCATCAATGTTCACATAAATGTTTATGAAGAAAAAAAAATTAAAACTTTTATTTGTTAAATAAAATCATGTTGGAATATGTTGTAAATAGACGTTCTTCACCTAATTCAATCATTACCAGAAAGAAAAAAAAAAACATAGACAATCTCTGAGCGTTTTTTGGAAACAATATTAGCCAGTTAAGTGGTCAATATAGTGAGAAACCCTAAAATGTCAGGTGATTACATAGCATGTTTATTTTGTTTAGCAATACTAGCTTCCCACAGGACCGTGCCCTGCACTACAGTATACCGGAGAAGCTACAGAGGTGAAGGAAACCAGTCAGGGGTGGTATTCAGTCAGTAGCGGATCTTGCCACGGGCAAGCAGGATTTTTGCCTGGGGCGCCGTCTTCCGGAGGGCGCCGCACCATGGCAAGATCCGCTTCTGCTGTGGTGCCTCCTGCTGCCCCTGCCCGCTGTCCTGTGAAGGAAAACTAGACGCTACGCGTCTAGTTTCCCTTCGTGGGCTGCCCACTGTGAAGGGAAACTAGACGCTACGCGTCTAGTTTCCCTTCCTAGAGAGGACCTTAACTGTAATGATGTGCGGTGCGCGTTGACGTCATCGTGCACCGCACATCCTACTACAGTACAGGGGGCGTAACTGACCACGCCCCCTGTATGAAGCCACGACCCCTAATGACGCCCGGGGCGCAAGAAGCCCCGGAACCGGCCCTGTATTCAGTATGCCGGCTGTTGGGATCCCGGCGCTCAGTATACCGCTGCCGGAATCCCAACACCTGGCATACCGACAACTATTCTCCCTCTTGAGGGTTCATGACCGCCCTAGAGGGAGAATAAATAGTGTGGCGTGTGTAGCGCGCCACCGTTCCAGCAGCATGGCGATCACAACGAGCCCGCAATGGGCTCATTTACGCTCGCCCAGCTGCCGGCAGTCGGGAACCCGGCCGCTGGCATAACATACTACACCCCCAGTCAGAATACAAGCTACAGAGGTGGGGGCATTTCATTTAGTGATACTTCATTCTTATTGAAGAGCCTTTGGCTCTTCAGCTTTGTGGAACTACAAAGTACAGCATGCCCTGCAAATTGCCTGGGGAGTCATAGGTTAAACTGGTACAAATCCAGCAAGACGCGTAATGCACATCATCATAAATGTGGGACTACTGCTCAGGCACTTTGGCAGGGCAAGAGAGAGCTTGGCCAGACCCAATTAATGTAAGGGGGTTTGTCTAATAATGGAGGTGTGTCACGCCCCCTGAATAAAACACTCTTTAGGCACCATAAGGTGGTGCTGCGACCACTGCCGTAACTAGACATTTTAGCGCTGTGTGCAAGAAATGACATTGGCGCCCCCCCTTTACGTAAACAGTCGGCAGTGCGCGCCGTAGGTGCGCCCCAAAAATATAGAGGCGTGGCCACAAAATAATACCAATTCATATAATGGTGCACAGTAGTCTCCATTATTCAAATTACACTGCTCAGTAGCGCCACTACACCAGGTAGAGCCCCTTTTACAACCTTATGGCAGACAGCGTCCCCCTTTTTTACACATTACAGCAGACAGCGTCCCCTATTTTACACATTACGGCAGACAGCATCCCCTTTTTTACACATTACGGCAGACAGCGTCCCCTTTTTACACATTACGGCAGACAGCGTCCCCCTTTTTTACACATTACGGCAGACAGCATCCCCTTTTTTACACATTACGGCAGAGTCCCCTTTTTACACATTACGGCAGACAGCGTACCCCTTTTACACGTTACGGCAGACAGCATCTCATTTTTTACACATTACGGCAGAGAGCGTCCCCTTTTTTACACATTACGGCACAGAGCGTCCCCCTTTTACACATTACAGCAGACAGTGTCCACCTTTTACACGTTACGGCAGACAGCGTCCCCTTTTTCACATTACAGCAGACAGAGTCCCCCTTGTACACATTACGGCAGACAGCATCCCCTTTTTTACACATTACGGCAGACAGAGTCCCCTTTTTACACATTACGGCAGACAGCGTCCCCCTTTTTTACACATTACGACAGACAGCATCCCCTTTTTTACACATTACGGCAGAGTCCCCTTTTTACACATTACGGCAGACAGCGTACCCCTTTTACACGTTACGGCAGACAGCATCTCCTTTTTTACACATTACGGCAGAGAGCGTCCCCTTTTTTACACATTACGGCACAGAGCGTCCCCCTTTTACACATTACAGCAGACAGTGTCCACCTTTTACACGTTACGGCAGACAGCGTCCCCTTTTTCACATTACAGCAGACAGAGTCCCCCTTGTACACATTATGGCAGGCAGAGTCCCCCTTTAACACAGTACGGCAGGCAGATTCCCTCTTGCACTCCCCCCCTACCCTTAGAGTGTAGTGTAGTGTAGTGAAGTGTACTGTGGTGTAGTGTAGTGTACGGCTTCACTGGGACACGGGCGGGCGGGTGGCATCTTCAGCAACAGGAGTCTTGTGGGCGGCAGTGGCTTCCGAACTGCAGGGGAGGGGGGGGGGGGGCGGGCTGCCGCTGGGCCATTGAGAAGCCTGCCTGTCACACAGACGCTGCAGTGGCTTGAAAACTTCCTCTGAACTTGAAGCCGCCCGCCAGCCTGTGTCAAGCTGAAGCCGGCGGCTTCAGCTGGACACAGGCGGGTGGGCGGCGGCTTCAAGTTCAGAGGAAGTTGCGGAACGCAGGTGGGTGGATGGCGGCGGCTTCAGCGGGACACGGTTGTGTCAAGGCTGGCGGGCGGCGGTTTCAGAGGGACACGGGCGGTGCCGCCTTCAGCAGTCTGGGCTCGGAGCTAGCAGGTGTGATGCCCGATGGTGCGCCCTCAGTGCATTTGCGCTGTGGGCAAGGCACCATCGGCACACATCTAGTTACGGCTCTGGCTGCGACCAGCTCAGGGGGTGCCCTCAGCCAGTGGCAGATCCAGCATCCCAGTACACAGCAGCGTGAAGGGACGTTGCTGCCGGCTGACAGATAAGAAGGGGGAGGGCTCGCGGACCCAGGCCCATTCAACAAGCTCGGGCACAGGTAATTAGTAGTACCCCCGTTGGCACAACTGCACTTCGGGTCAATATTGTTTGCTCACCTCCCCCAGACTAAAATTTGCCTGCCAGCTCTTGGTGTTAGGTGCTGGGCAGGGACCACATAGCCAACAAAATGGCTGCCTCCACTGTGAATACAGTAGGTCATAGGATACGCTGTATCCTTGCGAGCAATTACTTAGATATCATTTTATTACATTGTCAGTGTAATGGCACAGTGCACCTAGATACAATTATATCTAAACTTCCTTTGAATCTAAAAGAAGCAAACAGCGGTTTACGTGCACATAGAGATACCTTTGACAAGTAACATAATTATCTAGTCATTTCCATTATAAATCGCATAGTCCTGGAACAAAGGGAGCAGAATATCTTGACAGCCAGGACAAAAGATAGCAAGAAAGAGACATTTTTTCATTATTCAATATACAACAGAGAAGAAGCAGAAATTCTGATGATAAAGTACAGAGCGAGAGGGTCTCTGGGGGCGTCATTATATTAACACTAGCGCTGCCACTGATGTGAACATCCGCTGCCTAACGTGCTTCCCACAACTCTGAGGAACTGGGGTGAGTGCACAGATTCTTATCAATGCGATTGAATTATTTGGAGATTTGTAGTAAGGGATAGCTAAAGAGCACATGAAGGGTGGTTGAAAGCATGCGTCTTCCTAAGGGGATTCTTTCTTTCCAGAAGAATTGAATCTACAATAGTGGCCGGTAACGCGTAAATAAATACATTGCTTTATTTTCCTGGAAGAGGAGTATTAACGTCTGGGGCAGCCTGTGTGCAGCAGGATATTTACATATCGGGCGCCACCGCAGGGAAAAATGCAGGTTTCTCCAGAGGGGTTTCCAGATACATTCCACAATCTCCCGCTCTGCGGAACATTGGAGCAAGTGTGGGAATCTGGGGAAGTGGATGACGAATCAAGTACCGACCCTGGACATATATGTATGCATTGTTCTTTTTATACACTGAATATATAGATGGTCTATAGTATAGGCTGTACCAAACATATTTAATATAAATAACATAAGTGCTCAGGAAAAGGTTAAAAATCCCATTATATATAAATACTCATACATAATAGAGCCTGTAGAAGACAGAACAGCAGATTATAAGCACACATTCTCCCACCTCATGGTATGGCTCCTGTCACTTCTTCTTGGCAGCTACTCTCTGGTCCAGTGCGGTGACTGAACGCTCAGATCAACACACACACACACACACACACACACACACACACACACACACACACACACACACGCAGCACAGTTGTTAGAGGAAGCTGTTGCCACTGGGCATGTGAAGTAGCGCCGCACTGTCCCTTAAACTGCATGTTGTGGTGGCCGCTCAAGTAATCGTATTATGGCCCTCATTCCGAGTTGATCGCTCGCTGGATGCTTTTAGCAGCAGAGCAAATGCTAAGCCGCCGCCCTCTGGGAGTGTATCTTAGCTTAGCAGATGTGCAAACGAAAGATTAGCAGAATTGCTCGAAAAGCTTTTCCTGCAGTTTCTGAGTAGCTCCAAACCTATTCCTAGATTGCGATCACTGCAGACTGTTTAGTTCCTGGTTTGATGTCACATGGGTAGCCACTCCCCCATTTCTCCAGCCACTCCTGCGATTTAGCCTGACAAGCCTGCGTTTTTTAGCACCGGAAAACGGTCACTTTCCGCCCAGAAACACCCACTTCATGTCAATCACTCACCGATCAGCAGAGCAACTGAAAAACATCGCTCGCCCCTGTGTAAAATTGCTTAGACTTGTGTGAAATTACTTGGCGCGTGCGCCCTGTGGCCCATACGCATGCACAGAATAGCGGATTTTTAGCCTGATTGCTATGCTGCGAAAAACGGCAGCGAGCGATCAACTCGGAATGACCCCCTATATCCTGTTGCTATTGTGGTCATAATTTGAGCCACAGACAAAGAGGTGGGGAGTTTCTGGGCAACCAGAAACCCCTCCCCCCAGGTTTGCCTATACACCTGTTCCCCGATGATGAATATGCCACTTAGTAAGACTTGTAGAAGTAATCAATGGCTGGCCACACAGGGGGATGGGAACAAAAAACACGCAATGAATCTGTACCCACATAGTGGGCGGACAGACAGGATAAGACTCACTGGTGGGAAAAATGGGGAACATGTGCACAAATCACCATGGTAGTGCTGGGAGGGGAGAGTGAATGAAGAAGGTCCTGTCTTTGAGGGCTTACCGACAGGGCTGTATCCTATTAGAGGAGATAAAACATCGGCTGCGAGAAACGTCCGTTTTTCTAACTTTTTTTCAGATTATTCACTGACGTTTTCTTTACAGGCTCTCAGATTAGGAATGCCTATAAAAAAAAAACAGCTTTCTTCCTGAAAACACACAGGTTCAGTGAAACCTGTGTGTTTTCGTGAGATCCGACAACAAGAACTAAAGAAAGAATCTGCACTCTCAATTATCCGGTAACTTTACTGCAGTGAGGGAAAGAACCTCACTTTGATTCCCCAATATGTATCATGAGGAATTCCTCATGCATGTCTCCTGGGGGTGCTACCTAGGACAACCAAACTAACATGTAGTACAAAAAGGGAGAGAGAATGGGGTTGTACTGATTAGGTGCACAGTGTAATGTAATAAAATATAACTTTTATTTGTTATTTATTAATAAAAAGACCCATATTGGGTCAACATGCGAAATATAAAGGTAAAAAAATATAGAAACTCAAGGATGTGCTCTGAGATAGAAAAGTGAAAAAGATTAAAAATTCATCTGCTCCGATGATTACATTGGCTATTGTATCTATATTGATGTATTGATGTGTGTACATCCAAAAAAAGGGTGTCCTACTGGATAAATAAACACTATTGTTTCTCTTATGTTCCAAACAACTGTGGCTATCTGATGTTCTACTATCACTCAATAAAAGTTGTGCACTGCCAGTTTATACACTCTTCACCAATCGCAATAAGATGAAATATCCAGCTATTGGATCATAATAGAAATAAATTGCAGTTATGCAGCTTGTCTATCAATTGCCCCCTACATAAGTAAACTGCTGTTCTGAAAGTTGGCTTAATAATATAGTGTATTGATGCGACTGTACTCAACTGTAAGAGGTGGGTATCCAATATTCCTATATTGACCCTGTAGTGGTCGTGTATCCTGAACACAGTACAAATCAATTTTGTTGTGAGATGGAATGAATTTGGTACAACTTTATTAATGGTGTGATTAGAACTGTACTCCAGTGATTATACCAGCATTTGTCCTATTACCCGTGATTCCTGTCTCAGTAGTACTATACTTATCAGTCCCTGCTTAATTCAAAGTACAAGCTGCTGTTCAAAAGAGTGCTAAGGTTTACAAATAACCTGATTATTAGCACTACATCAGCATGAGGGGAATGCTGTGATTTGTGAATGAACTAGATAATGGTACTGCAGCAGCAAATAATTGTTAAAGACTGATCAGTGGATATTCCCGTATTAACCGTGCAATACTGATTACCACCAGTTGGAACACGTGATTAACGTGCTGCTGCTAATAAGGGTATTATTGGTTCAAGTACCCATGGACAGAACACAATGCTCCTCTAACAGAGAGTGCTACAGTTTGCAAATAAATAAAATGTTAGGACTGCATCCGCATGTAATTACTCGGCACTAGTCTGATCAGCGGGCATTCCCGTATTAGCCGTGCAGTGCTGATTGCCACTAATTAGAACATGTGGTTAACATTCTGCTGCTAATGAGGATGTTACTGATTCAAATAATCAATAGACAGGACACTATGCATCTTTCAAGAAGAGTGCTACAGTTTGCAAATAATAAGAATATTAATACTGCATCAGCATGTAGTTACTCGGCACTAGTCTAATCAACGGGCATTTCCGTATTAGCCGTACAATGCTGATTACCACAGGGTCAGAATATATAATTCACATACTGCTACTGACAAAGATTTAACTGGTTAAAGTAACCATTAACCTCGAGGTCAGAGCTTGCAATGGTTTCTAGTTGATCAGCCTTTGTCCGATCTACAGGGTATTTCCGTGATCACCATGCAGCTATCTGACAACCGCGAGTACACGCTATAATTTAAAGATGAACTGAATATTAATACTGCATCAGCCTATAATAACTCGATATGAGTCTGATCAGCGGGCATTCCCGTATAGACCGTGCAGTACTAGTTGCCACTGGTTTGAAACATATAATTCATATACTGATGTAATTTAAAGATGAACTGAATATTAATACTGCATCAGCCTGTAATTACTCGATATGGGTCTGATCAGCGGGCATTCCCGTATAGACCGTGCAGTACTAGTTGCCACTGGTTTGAAACATGTAATTCATATACTGATGCTAGTAATGATTTTACTGGTTAGCATGGAAGTCAGAGCTTGCAACGGTTTCCTAATTGATCAGCATTTGTTCGATCCACGGGGTATTCCCATGATCACCGTGCAGCAATCTGACAACCACGGGTACACACAATATAACATTCATCAGTGTAAGAGCATCGGAGCAGAAGTGGGTGCCGATGCGCGCATTTCGCATACAGCTTTTTCTAGGCTTAACCCGAATGTCTGTCCTGACAGGATATTTATTGATTTGAACGGGCCAATCCCGAATAATCTACCTGGTCACATGGTCGGCAGTTCTAATTCACGGCCGTCACTGCACTGAAGATTCTGGTCCAGACGCATTCAATCTGTCATTGATTATCTAATTGCTGGACCTTATGTGGTGCTGTTATTACCCATGCCTGTGTTGTGATGAAAATACTTCACTTTCAGTTTGTAAATTAATGACATCCCACAATCCATTGTATGTGTAAAAATATTTACCTGATGTATTTTTAACCAAATTGTGATTATACAACCATTAATGAGAATTCCTTATAGCTATTAAAATTTCCTGTGTTATATCTGTCAAGTGATTACTCATGTGAATTTTTTATTATTTTTATTATTGTTTTTATTTTTATTTTTATTTATTTAAATAAATAAATAAATAGGACAATATTGCTATAGAGCTTCAAAATAATTGCCCACTCCTTCTAATATAAAAATTGACCTGTTGTGAATTGTTGGCATCCCACAATCCATTATATATACAAAAGTCGTGAGATTTTTATCTAATGTATTTTTAACCCAAATTGTGATTATACAGCCAATGGTAAGAATTCTTATGACTTCTAATATTCCCTGTATCATCCTTTTAATCCCCCAGAATGTCCCCCACATTGGTGAATGCATTAATATTAGAAATGCGAATCCAATGCATTCCCGAACGACTGCTCTATCCTAATTATTAGGACTACCTATCATATAATTCCTATTCTGTGCAATATAGATGATCCCAATAGAAATGGATTGTCCTACCCATACACTGCATATTATCAATTAATACGTGAAGACCCATTGGCCTCTGCATTGTGTATCTAAGAATTTTTTGCTCAACTGAAAAAGTTGGGCAAACAATACGTGCTGCTGCTCAATTCTCATACTCCTATTTTTGAAAAAACCCTGTATCTGTTTAGATACCCAGGTCACCGTGGTTGTGAACCCTACTCTTAATAGGTGAGTTTCGTGTGATCAGACATGTGATTGCCTGTGCTTGTGCTCCAATGTGGTGTATGCTACAGAATGTGAAATAAGAAGAAATGGATTCACCTTTTTTGGTGAACATTCCCCTTATTAATAAGAGGTCAAAGTATGACCATGTGATGTGATAATCCACATAAAATGAGAAATCAAGTGCCCTGTGGTGTTAAAAAACAAAACGTGAATCAAAAGAAGGTGAAAAGTGTACCAAAATTAATGTGACAAAAATGCAAAAATTGTGTTGGGCCATTGAACGTGTTAGTGTGCTCCTACCTGTGGGTGATATGCTCTTTAAGATCACTCGTGATCTAATTCTATTATGCCAATGCCGTAATGTGGTGGATGCTGATAATCCAATTCATGTGGGATAAGTTTAATATTTAAATTCTACCACCTCCCGAAAGGGCCACTGAAAACTAAAGATCTATTGTTGTTATACCCTCTGGTTAACATAGTTAATTTGATACTACTGGTGTGGGATGATGACACCCGCCACTCAGAGAACACCATTGTGATAACACAATTGTTCTGTGCGGAACCCTATTTATACTAAATCCTCTCAAATGTATAGTGATCCTGAGATTATGGATTCCCCTCTTGTCCATAAGGGTATGTGGAGGCTGTAGATTCTGTCTTCACCTTATGGGGAATATATGATATCTTCAGAAACATATATAATGACCTTAATTGGGAAATAAGGGGATAAACTAGATGACTGATATTAAATCAAGAATAAGAACTGAGATAATATATTAATAAATAAAAACAAACTGTAATGTCTATACTAAGAGAAAGACATGACCTTATGTGAGAAATGAACTGTAACTATTGGTCTCACAGGGACGTGGCATCATGTATTCATAAAAATGAACTGTAACTGTTGGTCTCATTGAGGCCAAAAGGATGTAAAGTGTTCATGAGGAAGATCATCTTAGTTTCAGTTTTCAAAAGTTCTTGATCGAGATCCCCTCCACGAATTCCTAATTTGATATGCTTCATCCCGAAGGCCTTGAGTCCACTAGGGTCACCATTGTGATACCGTTGAAAATGTCTTGCCACTGGTGAGATAATTCTGAAGTTACTGAGATCTTTATCCACGTTTCGTATGTTTCCAACGTGTTCTAATATTCTCACTTTGAGGGGCCTAGTTGTTTTTCCGATGTATGCTAGTTTACATGGGCATTCAAGATGGTAAATTGTACCCACAGTTGAACATGTAATTAGGCATGGAATGGTCCATTTCTTTTGAAATTTGTCCACAAAATGTTTTGTGGGAGTCATGTACTTGCATGCTTTGCAGCGTCCACATTGCATAGATCCTTGAGGAGTCTTCTTAAGGTCTATCCTGGATAAGTGGCTGTGAACCAGTTTATCCCTCACATTAGGTGACCTCCGCCAACTGCATTTAACTTTGGCTGGTAATAGTTTGTTCAGATCACTGTCTGTTCTGAGAATTTGCCAATATTTTTGTAATATTGAGTCTATATTACGCCATTGGGCGTTGAAGGTACCAATAAATCGAATGGGTTCTTCATTTTGGGATCTCAATTTGGGTTTTAAAAGGGACTCCCTAGAATGCCGATCTGATTCTCTAATGGCTCGTTTGATAGTTCTCCCACTGTAATCTCTGTCCCTGAATCTCATGCTCTGTTCCCGTTTCCTGATCTCAAAGGTTCCTTCATCAGAGCAATTTCTCTTGATTCGCAGGAGTTCACCCTTGGGAATGGCCTTAATGGTCGGGGGGAAATGTGAGCTTTTAGCATGCAAGATGCTGTTTGTAGCAGTAGCTTTTCTGAAGTTATCCGTGAGGAGATTACCTTCCTCATCCAATCTTATGGTTAAGTCTAGAAAATTAATGCATTCTTGACTCATTTCACAGGATAATTTCAGGTTCAAGTTATTGATATTCAGGAGGGAGATAAATTTATTGAGATCATGTAGTTGGCCTTCCCAGAGAAAGAATATATCATCAATATATCTACAATATATGAGGATGTTCTCTGTATATTCTTCCATTGACTCATTGAATACAAATTCTCTTTCCCACCACCCCAGGTAGAGGTTGGCATAGGTGGGGGCACAGGCAGTCCCCATCGCCGTCCCCCTAACCTGGAGGTAGTGGGTTTCATTACAGACAAAGTAATTCTTAGTTAGGATAAATTGTAATAGATCTATGATGAAGTTGTTGAACTCACAATGTGCTTCCATATCAAGGAAAAATTTTGATGCTTGAATGCCCTTTGTGTGTTGTATGCTTGTATAAAGACTTTCCACGTCGCATGACACCAACCATACGCCCGGTTTGACTCGAAGATTGAAAAGTTTGTTCAGGACATCCATTGTGTCCTTAAGATACGATGGTAAGGTAATGACATGTTTCCTGAGGAATTGGTCCACAAAAATGCTCGCCTTTTCAGTGAGACTGCCTTTTCCAGATACAATGGGCCTGCCCGGGGGTTTCTTCTCATTTTTGTGAACTTTTGGGAGGAGATATAGCGTTGGTGTTTTGGGGTTGATCACTTTAAGGAATTCGTGATCTTTCTTAGAGATTATTCCATTTCTGAATGCAGATGTGATCATATTATTGTATTCCCTCAGGAATTGCTGTGTTGGGCTGAAGATTAGTTTCTTATAACAATTCGTATCATTGAGTTGCTTTTCTAGTTCCTCAATGTAGAATTCCCTCGGCCACAACACCACATTCCCTCCCTTATCCGAGGGTTTAATTATGACATCCTGCCATTCCGCCAGTTCTTGTAGTGCCCTTCTCTCCTCTTTGCTGATATTATCTGGGTAGTGACCATTGTGTTGGAACAGAGAGTCGAGATCTTTCGATACTAATTTTTGGAATACCTGTACCTGTGGACAGATTTTACCATCAGGATAAAAGGTAGATTTTTTCTTAATTTTATCCCTATCAAAGGGTATCGGTCGGGCTCGATTCAGTGTTCTATCCTGATCTAATTCCTCTAGTGTTGCCAATGCCATGTCATCCTCGGGACCTAATGTCAGAACGGTTCCACCTGTGGCGCTATTTGTGGGATTATTAGGAGTGGGGTTACAGAAGAACTTTTTTAGGAGCAGTTTTCGTGTGAAGAGGTTGAGATCCTTCTCACATTCAAACCTATCCAGATTGTATGTGGGTGAGAAGGAGAGACCCTTGCTAAGTATGGAGGTCTGATGTTCAGATAGAACCTTGTCTGTAAGATTGATGATTCTTAGGGAATTTGATGTATCCCTATTCCCTGTATCCATGGGTTCGTTCATTTCCTGTATCTCCTTCTTTCCCTCGGTTCCTCTCTCCAATCTAGTGTATCTCTTTTCCTTCTTCCCCCCTTTGCCCCTTCTGATTTTTCTCCATCTTTTCCAGAATCGTCCCACACATTCCTGGGGGATTTGCCTAAAAAATCCCTCCTCTGGAATCTATTGCCACTCCTGGAACTTTCTCCCTCTGAGGAATCTGGTTCCGATGTGGAGTAATTAAAGGACTTTACATTCCTAATTTTTGTGTTACTAGCAGTGGAGATATTCCATTTGAAGACCCTATTAAGTGAGTAGTCAGTTTTGTCCCTTTGATATTTTCTTCTCTTTCTCTCAATGATCTCATTCTCATATTCTTCTATTTCTTTTTTATATTTCTCATAACGTTGTTGAAATTTATCCAAAGATTCAAAGTTCTTCAATTTCTCCCCCAGCTGTATTATTTCCTGGTTAAGTTGATTCAAGACAATTTCATCATGCTTCATGAGAATTTTAATTAAATCCCTTGAGCATTGGGTCAAAACTTTTTCCCACTCGGCTTTAAGATCATTGTTAGCAAGTTCATAAGCTGGGAAAAGTTTGGGTCTTAAACCCCTGGGGGTAAGCTGATTCTTAAGATAGTTTTCAAATGTGGATCTATTCCACCCTGTTTTGCTCTGTTTCATCAATGCTAATTTAAGAGAGAATAGATCATCTGTCCAGTCTGTGGTGCCAGTGTCTGCTCTATCAATATCCCCTCCAAACATTGTTTCCATGTCATTTTTTAATTTGTCTCGTCTACTCTCCAAATCTCTAGACAAACTGAAAGTGGACATCCTGTCAGGGGACACTTGGGTTCTAAAGAAATATGTGAATAATTTCAAAAAATATATAATAACTGCTTTCTGAGTTACAATCTCCAGTATTGGGAGGTGCTAGATTCAAAGAAACTGATTACTCAGTATGTAGAAATCCGACAACAAGAACTAAAGAAAGAATCTGCACTCTCAATTATCCGGTAACTTTACTGCAGTGAGGGAAAGAACCTCACTTTGATTCCCCAATATGTATCATGAGGAATTCCTCATGCATGTCTCCTGGGGGTGCTACCTAGGACAACCAAACTAACATGTAGTACAAAAAGGGAGAGAGAATGGGGTTGTACTGATTAGGTGCACAGTGTAATGTAATAAAATATAACTTTTATTTGTTATTTATTAATAAAAAGACCCATATTGGGTCAACATGCGAAATATAAAGGTAAAAAAATATAGAAACTCAAGGATGTGCTCTGAGATAGAAAAGTGAAAAAGATTAAAAATTCATCTGCTCCGATGATTACATTGGCTATTGTATCTATATTGATGTATTGATGTGTGTACATCCAAAAAAAGGGTGTCCTACTGGATAAATAAACACTATTGTTTCTCTTATGTTCCAAACAACTGTGGCTATCTGATGTTCTACTATCACTCAATAAAAGTTGTGCACTGCCAGTTTATACACTCTTCACCAATCGCAATAAGATGAAATATCCAGCTATTGGATCATAATAGAAATAAATTGCAGTTATGCAGCTTGTCTATCAATTGCCCCCTACATAAGTAAACTGCTGTTCTGAAAGTTGGCTTAATAATATAGTGTATTGATGCGACTGTACTCAACTGTAAGAGGTGGGTATCCAATATTCCTATATTGACCCTGTAGTGGTCGTGTATCCTGAACACAGTACAAATCAATTTTGTTGTGAGATGGAATGAATTTGGTACAACTTTATTAATGGTGTGATTAGAACTGTACTCCAGTGATTATACCAGCATTTGTCCTATTACCCGTGATTCCTGTCTCAGTAGTACTATACTTATCAGTCCCTGCTTAATTCAAAGTACAAGCTGCTGTTCAAAAGAGTGCTAAGGTTTACAAATAACCTGATTATTAGCACTACATCAGCATGAGGGGAATGCTGTGATTTGTGAATGAACTAGATAATGGTACTGCAGCAGCAAATAATTGTTAAAGACTGATCAGTGGATATTCCCGTATTAACCGTGCAATACTGATTACCACCAGTTGGAACACGTGATTAACGTGCTGCTGCTAATAAGGGTATTATTGGTTCAAGTACCCATGGACAGAACACAATGCTCCTCTAACAGAGAGTGCTACAGTTTGCAAATAAATAAAATGTTAGGACTGCATCCGCATGTAATTACTCGGCACTAGTCTGATCAGCGGGCATTCCCGTATTAGCCGTGCAGTGCTGATTGCCACTAATTAGAACATGTGGTTAACATTCTGCTGCTAATGAGGATGTTACTGATTCAAATAATCAATAGACAGGACACTATGCATCTTTCAAGAAGAGTGCTACAGTTTGCAAATAATAAGAATATTAATACTGCATCAGCATGTAGTTACTCGGCACTAGTCTAATCAACGGGCATTTCCGTATTAGCCGTACAATGCTGATTACCACAGGGTCAGAATATATAATTCACATACTGCTACTGACAAAGATTTAACTGGTTAAAGTAACCATTAACCTCGAGGTCAGAGCTTGCAATGGTTTCTAGTTGATCAGCCTTTGTCCGATCTACAGGGTATTTCCGTGATCACCATGCAGCTATCTGACAACCGCGAGTACACGCTATAATTTAAAGATGAACTGAATATTAATACTGCATCAGCCTATAATAACTCGATATGAGTCTGATCAGCGGGCATTCCCGTATAGACCGTGCAGTACTAGTTGCCACTGGTTTGAAACATATAATTCATATACTGATGTAATTTAAAGATGAACTGAATATTAATACTGCATCAGCCTGTAATTACTCGATATGGGTCTGATCAGCGGGCATTCCCGTATAGACCGTGCAGTACTAGTTGCCACTGGTTTGAAACATGTAATTCATATACTGATGCTAGTAATGATTTTACTGGTTAGCATGGAAGTCAGAGCTTGCAACGGTTTCCTAATTGATCAGCATTTGTCCGATCCACGGGGTATTCCCATGATCACCGTGCAGCAATCTGACAACCACGGGTACACACAATATAACATTCATCAGTGTAAGAGCATCGGAGCAGAAGTGGGTGCCGATGCGCGCATTTCGCATACAGCTTTTTCTAGGCTTAACCCGAATGTCTGTCCTGACAGGATATTTATTGATTTGAACGGGCCAATCCCGAATAATCTACCTGGTCACATGGTCGGCAGTTCTAATTCACGGCCGTCACTGCACTGAAGATTCTGGTCCAGACGCATTCAATCTGTCATTGATTATCTAATTGCTGGACCTTATGTGGTGCTGTTATTACCCATGCCTGTGTTGTGATGAAAATACTTCACTTTCAGTTTGTAAATTAATGACATCCCACAATCCATTGTATGTGTAAAAATATTTACCTGATGTATTTTTAACCAAATTGTGATTATACAACCATTAATGAGAATTCCTTATAGCTATTAAAATTTCCTGTGTTATATCTGTCAAGTGATTACTCATGTGAATTTTTTATTATTTTTATTATTGTTTTTATTTTTATTTTTATTTATTTAAATAAATAAATAAATAGGACAATATTGCTATAGAGCTTCAAAATAATTGCCCACTCCTTCTAATATAAAAATTGACCTGTTGTGAATTGTTGGCATCCCACAATCCATTATATATACAAAAGTCGTGAGATTTTTATCTAATGTATTTTTAACCCAAATTGTGATTATACAGCCAATGGTAAGAATTCTTATGACTTCTAATATTCACTGTATCATCCTTTTAATCCCCCAGAATGTCCCCCACATTGGTGAATGCATTAATATTAGAAATGCGAATCCAATGCATTCCCGAACGACTGCTCTATCCTAATTATTAGGACTACCTATCATATAATTCCTATTCTGTGCAATATAGATGATCCCAATAGAAATGGATTGTCCTACCCATACACTGCATATTATCAATTAATACGTGAAGACCCATTGGCCTCTGCATTGTGTATCTAAGAATTTTTTGCTCAACTGAAAAAGTTGGGCAAACAATACGTGCTGCTGCTCAATTCTCATACTCCTATTTTTGAAAAAACCCTGTATCTGTTTAGATACCCAGGTCACCGTGGTTGTGAACCCTACTCTTAATAGGTGAGTTTCGTGTGATCAGACATGTGATTGCCTGTGCTTGTGCTCCAATGTGGTGTATGCTACAGAATGTGAAATAAGAAGAAATGGATTCACCTTTTTTGGTGAACATTCCCCTTATTAATAAGAGGTCAAAGTATGACCATGTGATGTGATAATCCACATAAAATGAGAAATCAAGTGCCCTGTGGTGTTAAAAAACAAAACGTGAATCAAAAGAAGGTGAAAAGTGTACCAAAATTAATGTGACAAAAATGCAAAAATTGTGTTGGGCCATTGAACGTGTTAGTGTGCTCCTACCTGTGGGTGATATGCTCTTTAAGATCACTCGTGATCTAATTCTATTATGCCAATGCCGTAATGTGGTGGATGCTGATAATCCAATTCATGTGGGATAAGTTTAATATTTAAATTCTACCACCTCCCGAAAGGGCCACTGAAAACTAAAGATCTATTGTTGTTATACCCTCTGGTTAACATAGTTAATTTGATACTACTGGTGTGGGATGATGACACCCGCCACTCAGAGAACACCATTGTGATAACACAATTGTTCTGTGCGGAACCCTATTTATACTAAATCCTCTCAAATGTATAGTGATCCTGAGATTATGGATTCCCCTCTTGTCCATAAGGGTATGTGGAGGCTGTAGATTCTGTCTTCACCTTATGGGGAATATATGATATCTTCAGAAACATATATAATGACCTTAATTGGGAAATAAGGGGATAAACTAGATGACTGATATTAAATCAAGAATAAGAACTGAGATAATATATTAATAAATAAAAACAAACTGTAATGTCTATACTAAGAGAAAGACATGACCTTATGTGAGAAATGAACTGTAACTATTGGTCTCACAGGGACGTGGCATCATGTATTCATAAAAATGAACTGTAACTGTTGGTCTCATTGAGGCCAAAAGGATGTAAAGTGTTCATGAGGAAGATCATCTTAGTTTCAGTTTTCAAAAGTTCTTGATCGAGATCCCCTCCACGAATTCCTAATTTGATATGCTTCATCCCGAAGGCCTTGAGTCCACTAGGGTCACCATTGTGATACCGTTGAAAATGTCTTGCCACTGGTGAGATAATTCTGAAGTTACTGAGATCTTTATCCACGTTTCGTATGTTTCCAACGTGTTCTAATATTCTCACTTTGAGGGGCCTAGTTGTTTTTCCGATGTATGCTAGTTTACATGGGCATTCAAGATGGTAAATTGTACCCACAGTTGAACATGTAATTAGGCATGGAATGGTCCATTTCTTTTGAAATTTGTCCACAAAATGTTTTGTGGGAGTCATGTACTTGCATGCTTTGCAGCGTCCACATTGCATAGATCCTTGAGGAGTCTTCTTAAGGTCTATCCTGGATAAGTGGCTGTGAACCAGTTTATCCCTCACATTAGGTGACCTCCGCCAACTGCATTTAACTTTGGCTGGTAATAGTTTGTTCAGATCACTGTCTGTTCTGAGAATTTGCCAATGTTTTTGTAATATTGAGTCTATATTACGCCATTGGGCGTTGAAGGTACCAATAAATCGAATGGGTTCTTCATTTTGGGATCTCAATTTGGGTTTTAAAAGGGACTCCCTAGAATGCCGATCTGATTCTCTAATGGCTCGTTTGATAGTTCTCCCACTGTAATCTCTGTCCCTGAATCTCATGCTCTGTTCCCGTTTCCTGATCTCAAAGGTTCCTTCATCAGAGCAATTTCTCTTGATTCGCAGGAGTTCACCCTTGGGAATGGCCTTAATGGTCGGGGGGAAATGTGAGCTTTTAGCATGCAAGATGCTGTTTGTAGCAGTAGCTTTTCTGAAGTTATCCGTGAGGAGATTACCTTCCTCATCCAATCTTATGGTTAAGTCTAGAAAATTAATGCATTCTTGACTCATTTCACAGGATAATTTCAGGTTCAAGTTATTGATATTCAGGAGGGAGATAAATTTATTGAGATCATGTAGTTGGCCTTCCCAGAGAAAGAATATATCATCAATATATCTACAATATATGAGGATGTTCTCTGTATATTCTTCCATTGACTCATTGAATACAAATTCTCTTTCCCACCACCCCAGGTAGAGGTTGGCATAGGTGGGGGCACAGGCAGTCCCCATCGCCGTCCCCCTAACCTGGAGGTAGTGGGTTTCATTACAGACAAAGTAATTCTTAGTTAGGATAAATTGTAATAGATCTATGATGAAGTTGTTGAACTCACAATGTGCTTCCATATCAAGGAAAAATTTTGATGCTTGAATGCCCTTTGTGTGTTGTATGCTTGTATAAAGACTTTCCACGTCGCATGACACCAACCATACGCCCGGTTTGACTCGAAGATTGAAAAGTTTGTTCAGGACATCCATTGTGTCCTTAAGATACGATGGTAAGGTAATGACATGTTTCCTGAGGAATTGGTCCACAAAAATGCTCGCCTTTTCAGTGAGACTGCCTTTTCCAGATACAATGGGCCTGCCCGGGGGTTTCTTCTCATTTTTGTGAACTTTTGGGAGGAGATATAGCGTTGGTGTTTTGGGGTTGATCACTTTAAGGAATTCGTGATCTTTCTTAGAGATTATTCCATTTCTGAATGCAGATGTGATCATATTATTGTATTCCCTCAGGAATTGCTGTGTTGGGCTGAAGATTAGTTTCTTATAACAATTCGTATCATTGAGTTGCTTTTCTAGTTCCTCAATGTAGAATTCCCTCGGCCACAACACCACATTCCCTCCCTTATCCGAGGGTTTAATTATGACATCCTGCCATTCCGCCAGTTCTTGTAGTGCCCTTCTCTCCTCTTTGCTGATATTATCTGGGTAGTGACCATTGTGTTGGAACAGAGAGTCGAGATCTTTCGATACTAATTTTTGGAATACCTGTACCTGTGGACAGATTTTACCATCAGGATAAAAGGTAGATTTTTTCTTAATTTTATCCCTATCAAAGGGTATCGGTCGGGCTCGATTCAGTGTTCTATCCTGATCTAATTCCTCTAGTGTTGCCAATGCCATGTCATCCTCGGGACCTAATGTCAGAACGGTTCCACCTGTGGCGCTATTTGTGGGATTATTAGGAGTGGGGTTACAGAAGAACTTTTTTAGGAGCAGTTTTCGTGTGAAGAGGTTGAGATCCTTCTCACATTCAAACCTATCCAGATTGTATGTGGGTGAGAAGGAGAGACCCTTGCTAAGTATGGAGGTCTGATGTTCAGATAGAACCTTGTCTGTAAGATTGATGATTCTTAGGGAATTTGATGTATCCCTATTCCCTGTATCCATGGGTTCGTTCATTTCCTGTATCTCCTTCTTTCCCTCGGTTCCTCTCTCCAATCTAGTGTATCTCTTTTCCTTCTTCCCCCCTTTGCCCCTTCTGATTTTTCTCCATCTTTTCCAGAATCGTCCCACACATTCCTGGGGGATTTGCCTAAAAAATCCCTCCTCTGGAATCTTTTGCCACTCCTGGAACTTTCTCCCTCTGAGGAATCTGGTTCCGATGTGGAGTAATTAAAGGACTTTACATTCCTAATTTTTGTGTTACTAGCAGTGGAGATATTCCATTTGAAGACCCTATTAAGTGAGTAGTCAGTTTTGTCCCTTTGATATTTTCTTCTCTTTCTCTCAATGATCTCATTCTCATATTCTTCTATTTCTTTTTTATATTTCTCATAACGTTGTTGAAATTTATCCAAAGATTCAAAGTTCTTCAATTTCTCCCCCAGCTGTATTATTTCCTGGTTAAGTTGATTCAAGACAATTTCATCATGCTTCATGAGAATTTTAATTAAATCCCTTGAGCATTGGGTCAAAACTTTTTCCCACTCGGCTTTAAGATCATTGTTAGCAAGTTCATAAGCTGGGAAAAGTTTGGGTCTTAAACCCCTGGGGGTAAGCTGATTCTTAAGATAGTTTTCAAATGTGGATCTATTCCACCCTGTTTTGCTCTGTTTCATCAATGCTAATTTAAGAGAGAATAGATCATCTGTCCAGTCTGTGGTGCCAGTGTCTGCTCTATCAATATCCCCTCCAAACATTGTTTCCATGTCATTTTTTAATTTGTCTCGTCTACTCTCCAAATCTCTAGACAAACTGAAAGTGGACATCCTGTCAGGGGACACTTGGGTTCTAAAGAAATATGTGAATAATTTCAAAAAATATATAATAACTGCTTTCTGAGTTACAATCTCCAGTATTGGGAGGTGCTAGATTCAAAGAAACTGATTACTCAGTATGTAGAAATCCGACAACAAGAACTAAAGAAAGAATCTGCACTCTCAATTATCCGGTAACTTTACTGCAGTGAGGGAAAGAACCTCACTTTGATTCCCCAATATGTATCATGAGGAATTCCTCATGCATGTCTCCTGGGGGTGCTACCTAGGACAACCAAACTAACATGTAGTACAAAAAGGGAGAGAGAATGGGGTTGTACTGATTAGGTGCACAGTGTAATGTAATAAAATATAACTTTTATTTGTTATTTATTAATAAAAAGACCCATATTGGGTCAACATGCGAAATATAAAGGTAAAAAAATATAGAAACTCAAGGATGTGCTCTGAGATAGAAAAGTGAAAAAGATTAAAAATTCATCTGCTCCGATGATTACATTGGCTATTGTATCTATATTGATGTATTGATGTGTGTACATCCAAAAAAAGGGTGTCCTACTGGATAAATAAACACTATTGTTTCTCTTATGTTCCAAACAACTGTGGCTATCTGATGTTCTACTATCACTCAATAAAAGTTGTGCACTGCCAGTTTATACACTCTTCACCAATCGCAATAAGATGAAATATCCAGCTATTGGATCATAATAGAAATAAATTGCAGTTATGCAGCTTGTCTATCAATTGCCCCCTACATAAGTAAACTGCTGTTCTGAAAGTTGGCTTAATATAGTGTATTGATGCGACTGTACTCAACTGTAAGAGGTGGGTATCCAATATTCCTATATTGACCCTGTAGTGGTCGTGTATCCTGAACACAGTACAAATCAATTTTGTTGTGAGATGGAATGAATTTGGTACAACTTTATTAATGGTGTGATTAGAACTGTACTCCAGTGATTATACCAGCATTTGTCCTATTACCCGTGATTCCTGTCTCAGTAGTACTATACTTATCAGTCCCTGCTTAATTCAAAGTACAAGCTGCTGTTCAAAAGAGTGCTAAGGTTTACAAATAACCTGATTATTAGCACTACATCAGCATGAGGGGAATGCTGTGATTTGTGAATGAACTAGATAATGGTACTGCAGCAGCAAATAATTGTTAAAGACTGATCAGTGGATATTCCCGTATTAACCGTGCAATACTGATTACCACCAGTTGGAACACGTGATTAACGTGCTGCTGCTAATAAGGGTATTATTGGTTCAAGTACCCATGGACAGAACACAATGCTCCTCTAACAGAGAGTGCTACAGTTTGCAAATAAATAAAATGTTAGGACTGCATCCGCATGTAATTACTCGGCACTAGTCTGATCAGCGGGCATTCCCGTATTAGCCGTGCAGTGCTGATTGCCACTAATTAGAACATGTGGTTAACATTCTGCTGCTAATGAGGATGTTACTGATTCAAATAATCAATAGACAGGACACTATGCATCTTTCAAGAAGAGTGCTACAGTTTGCAAATAATAAGAATATTAATACTGCATCAGCATGTAGTTACTCGGCACTAGTCTAATCAACGGGCATTTCCGTATTAGCCGTACAATGCTGATTACCACAGGGTCAGAATATATAATTCACATACTGCTACTGACAAAGATTTAACTGGTTAAAGTAACCATTAACCTCGAGGTCAGAGCTTGCAATGGTTTCTAGTTGATCAGCCTTTGTCCGATCTACAGGGTATTTCCGTGATCACCATGCAGCTATCTGACAACCGCGAGTACACGCTATAATTTAAAGATGAACTGAATATTAATACTGCATCAGCCTATAATAACTCGATATGAGTCTGATCAGCGGGCATTCCCGTATAGACCGTGCAGTACTAGTTGCCACTGGTTTGAAACATATAATTCATATACTGATGTAATTTAAAGATGAACTGAATATTAATACTGCATCAGCCTGTAATTACTCGATATGGGTCTGATCAGCGGGCATTCCCGTATAGACCGTGCAGTACTAGTTGCCACTGGTTTGAAACATGTAATTCATATACTGATGCTAGTAATGATTTTACTGGTTAGCATGGAAGTCAGAGCTTGCAACGGTTTCCTAATTGATCAGCATTTGTCCGATCCACGGGGTATTCCCATGATCACCGTGCAGCAATCTGACAACCACGGGTACACACAATATAACATTCATCAGTGTAAGAGCATCGGAGCAGAAGTGGGTGCCGATGCGCGCATTTCGCATACAGCTTTTTCTAGGCAAACTGTAGCACTCTCTGTTAGAGGAGCATTGTGTTCTGTGTTCTGTCCATGGGTACTTGAACCAATAATACCCTTATTAGCAGCAGCACGTTAATCACGTGTTCCAACTGGTGGTAATCAGTATTGCACGGTTAATACGGGAATATCCACTGATCAGTCTTTAACAATTATTTGCTGCTGCAGTACCATTATCTAGTTCATTCACAAATCACAGCATTCCCCTTATGCTGATGTAGTGCTAATAATCAGGTTATTTGTAAACCTTAGCACTCTTTTGAACAGCAGCTTGTACTTTGAATTAAGCAGGGACTGATAAGTATAGTACTACTGAGACAGGAATCACGGGTAATAGGACAAATGCTGGTATAATCACTGGAGTACAGTTCTAATCACACCATTAATAAAGTTGTACCAAATTCATTCCATCTCACAACAAAATTGATTTGTACTGTGTTCAGGATACACGACCACTACAGGGTCAATATAGGAATATTGGATACCCACCTCTTACAGTTGAGTACAGTCGCATCAATACACTATATTAAGCCAACTTTCAGAACAGCAGTTTACTTATGTAGGGGGCAATTGATAGACAAGCTGCATAACTGCAATTTATTTCTATTATGATCCAATAGCTGGATATTTCATCTTATTGCGATTGGTGAAGAGTGTATAAACTGGCAGTGCACAACTTTTATTGAGTGATAGTAGAACATCAGATAGCCACAGTTGTTTGGAACATAAGAGAAACAATAGTGTTTATTTATCCAGTAGGACACCCTTTTTTTGGATGTACACACATCAATACATCAATATAGATACAATAGCCAATGTAATCATCGGAGCAGATGAATTTTTAATCTTTTTCACTTTTCTATCTCAGAGCACATCCTTGAGTTTCTATATTTTTTTACCTTTATATTTCGCATGTTGACCCAATATGGGTCTTTTTATTAATAAATAACAAATAAAAGTTATATTTTATTACATTACACTGTGCACCTAATCAGTACAACCCCATTCTCTCTCCCTTTTTGTACTACATGTTAGTTTGGTTGTCCTAGGTAGCACCCCCAGGAGACATGCATGAGGAATTCCTCATGATACATATTGGGGAATCAAAGTGAGGTTCTTTCCCTCACTGCAGTAAAGTTACCGGATAATTGAGAGTGCAGATTCTTTCTTTAGTTCTTGTTGTCGGATTTCTACATACTGAGTAATCAGTTTCTTTGAATCTAGCACCTCCCAATACTGGAGATTGTAACTCAGAAAGCAGTTATTATATATTTTTTGAAATTATTCACATATTTCTTTAGAACCCAAGTGTCCCCTGACAGGATGTCCACTTTCAGTTTGTCTAGAGATTTGGAGAGTAGACGAGACAAATTAAAAAATGACATGGAAACAATGTTTGGAGGGGATATTGATAGAGCAGACACTGGCACCACAGACTGGACAGATGATCTATTCTCTCTTAAATTAGCATTGATGAAACAGAGCAAAACAGGGTGGAATAGATCCACATTTGAAAACTATCTTAAGAATCAGCTTACCCCCAGGGGTTTAAGACCCAAACTTTTCCCAGCTTATGAACTTGCTAACAATGATCTTAAAGCCGAGTGGGAAAAAGTTTTGACCCAATGCTCAAGGGATTTAATTAAAATTCTCATGAAGCATGATGAAATTGTCTTGAATCAACTTAACCAGGAAATAATACAGCTGGGGGAGAAATTGAAGAACTTTGAATCTTTGGATAAATTTCAACAACGTTATGAGAAATATAAAAAAGAAATAGAAGAATATGAGAATGAGATCATTGAGAGAAAGAGAAGAAAATATCAAAGGGACAAAACTGACTACTCACTTAATAGGGTCTTCAAATGGAATATCTCCACTGCTAGTAACACAAAAATTAGGAATGTAAAGTCCTTTAATTACTCCACATCGGAACCAGATTCCTCAGAGGGAGAAAGTTCCAGGAGTGGCAATAGATTCCAGAGGAGGGATTTTTTAGGCAAATCCCCCAGGAATGTGTGGGACGATTCTGGAAAAGATGGAGAAAAATCAGAAGGGGCAAAGGGGGGAAGAAGGAAAAGAGATACACTAGATTGGAGAGAGGAACCGAGGGAAAGAAGGAGATACAGGAAATGAACGAACCCATGGATACAGGGAATAGGGATACATCAAATTCCCTAAGAATCATCAATCTTACAGACAAGGTTCTATCTGAACATCAGACCTCCATACTTAGCAAGGGTCTCTCCTGACAATGCTAAATTCTTTTGTCGTATAAACAACCCTTTATGAAGTCTAAGAACACTGTACGCTGTTTACTTAAGAAGTACCGTAAGGGTACGCTAATTGCGTAACGATCGCTCAGCCGTAGGCGAGACGCTCAAGCGTCACGTTCGCTCACGGCCCAGAGATTACAGGACAGCACGTTATTGGCTATGACTAGAGTAATGATTCGCTATGGCGTAGCGGACGCTCGAGACCACGAGGAGGTCACCAGCGGCGCAGACGCTCACAACGCTATACCTTTATGTCTAAACCTTTTATCAATGAAATACACAGAATACCTTAATGTGAATACAGGGTGTAAGTGCAACCTTGTGTAACCTGACTAATTACAAAGCTGCTTGAGCGTCACCGACGCTCAAGTGAACACTTAAAACTATAGGAAATACACAGATACTGGTTTAGGGTCCAAAGCCTATTAACTGTATTATATCTAATATACTTGTAAAAGAGAATAACAATACAAGTGATACACTACAATATAACAGATACTTCCTAACCAAAATACGATACTATCTAATACAATACAATACTAGTCTAGGGGAGATGTGAGAGAAAAGAGAGGAGAGAGAGAGAGAGAGAAATGGAGAGAGATGAGAGAAATTTGCTCACAGTAAGACAATGATTACGGAGAGAAACTTACGCACAAAGGGTATGATCGCATGCGCCTCGATATCCAGCTCCCGATTATCAGCAAGAAAACCGTTGATGAGAGAAGTGAAGTTGGATATGGTCGGCCTGCCTATTTATGCCCCACACACAATGCAATCTCATAGTCCCTACAATCCCACTGTCCATTGGACGAAGGAATTCGGCCCTGCATCATAACAAAAGGTCATAGGTTGATTCATACAGGTGGGCTGTGACGATTTCCAACAGCTCAGGTGGGTGGGAAACTGGGTTTCCCGCCGCATACCTGAGTATGAGTAAATAATAGAAATGGACATAAACTTCTTATGTCCATAACTATCCGCACGAGCGATTAATACGCTCCAAACCAACACCGGAATATTGTTAATTAAATACTCTTCCGATGGGTACCAAACACTGCTGTATGACTCCTGTTAGACCCTTCGTACAATACAAAGAGGGATTCCTCCGTTCAGGGACATTCTATATTAACCAAACTTTCAGAAACTATCAAAGGGATCATGATCTTTAAACTACGTTAATTGTGGAAATATGTAACGATTGGGTCGCACGCTACGACTACATACTCCTTACCGTAAATACGCATACCGATGCGAGCGGGTGCACGCATCAGCGGGTATGCGCTATCACGGGAAAGCGCACGCATGCGCAGCGCGGACCAGTGTGAGGTGCAAATATGGCAGTGTGCATAGAGATATTTTTCTGACTTTGACAGTCCACCCTTTGGCAGTCAACAATAACTGCCACTTCCTGAAAACATTTTAAAAAGAGAAAAATATATGTCAGGGGTTAATTCATTTCCATGGTTGGGTAAGGGAGGAGAGAGGAGTAGGTGGGAAGAGGGTATGACCTAGTGAGATAGCAGAAGCATGTGTGTATGAGTCCATGTTTGGGGGGGGTCATGTATCATCGTGCCGTACGTGTTGTAAATCAAGCTTCGAGGTATTGCGAAGTATACATTTGAATTCCTTCTTATCCCGTGGTACGGGTCTGTGGATGGGCTGTCAAACTCTACCGAGCTCTTTTCGGCTGTGGTTGTAACAAAAATGGGGAAGCACATTTTAGTTGATGATACATGGATGGGGGAATATGTGATTGCTGATATCTGTGCCTGTATTCCCTATACTATGTGTGTCATTACCTGAGGGTTGTAGAAATGAAGAAAAGACATAATTACGGTAAATGCGGTGGTATTCTATGTCAGGGAAATGTACATCTGTTGTTGAAGTTTTGTTCGGTATCTGTTGAGAGTCGTCTTCTTTGCGCTGTATTGCTCCTTGGGCATGAGCAAATAGCTTTGTCAGTGCCATCAGATTTACAAAAATGTTGGGCTAGCGTGAGTTTAAAAATACTAGGGAAACTGGGGATCCATGGCAAAGTTCATCAAGTGTCCATATCATAGGTTGTCAAAACTTCATCTTTGGTGCTTGTCTGTTGTCTGTATAGTGTCTCGTCAACTTCCTCGTCCAAGGGGGTCTTTGTACCTTGGTGAAAAGCAGAAAAACAGGTGAAAGAAACGGACCTTATAATCGCATTTTCATCACATCATGGTTTCTATCATTGGGTCATAAATCAAATCCAGGTTAATTACAGTTTCCTCACTCCTCAAACTCATCACTCTTGTACTTTGCTTGCACCTCATTAAAGCCTGCCCGCATCTAAATATCAATCCAATAGATATAACAACACCTAAAATACATAGGAGAAACTTTCCAACATCCATTATGACTCCTTGAGCCCAGTCTCCTAAACCGGAGAACCAATTTCGCGGGTTCAACCATGACACCCAACTAGTCAGCTCATTACCTACAGCAGCAAGGGTGAGATTGTGTTTTCGGCGAAATTCCCACTTTAATTGGAGAATATCGTCCATCTTTTGGTCTATGACCTCTCCCGGATCCTCGGTGCTATTTGTGATATACGTGCAACACTTTATACCGTACTGTGTTGCCAATGTAACACAATATCCGCCTGTTACTGCTGTAAGATAATTAAGAACCATCCTATGCTGAACTAGTTCTGTTTTATAAGCTTGAAGTTCTCTTCCAGTGTATCTAAACGTGTCATCATACATTTCAGTGATATTATCTAACAAATTGGCGAGTGCGGAAATGTATCTATAATTCATCACTCCTCGAGCGGTGCGAGTGAAATCTAACGCTACCAGAACCTGAATCCCGGTGGATTCATGGATCAGGTCAGAGGCCGGATGCTCCAACCTTTCTGACAGTTGTCTTTTAACTCGGTGCTCGTAATGAGTGTGAGTATAAGGAGCTTGGGCACCACGGTGTATGTCCTTCATTTTGTCATGTGTTACAGTCATCACTTCAGGCAATACTTTTCCAATATAACACAATCCTTCAGAGTTTGGGGCAAGCCACTTGTACGCCTTTCTCCCGCATATGAAATATGCATCATCGGGGAGAACATATGGGACGGAGAAGGACATTACCATATTACACACCTTCCAGGTGAACTCTCCTGACCCTAGTTCTTCCATCTGCTTAATGCACGTATCAGTTTGTACGATATGTGCACAGTATCCTGGTGATACTTCTCCAACTCTAGTAATCCTATTTCCTAAGGTATATCGATACCGGAAAGATTTTCCTCTACTGGCTATGTGGCGTACAAGCTCTGTATCTGTAGGCATTCTATCTGCTCTGTGTGAAAAGGTCATGGTAAGGTTGCTCCATGACACTTCCCAATTTCCCGGCTTTCTGGGATTGGAGATGTTGAAACATAACAGGGACCTATCCACATGGTATTGGTGGAGCTTCAAACTAGGAGGGCTGGAGATATTAAACCTCCGGTCCACCGGTCTCCCACCACTTAGCTCAAGTACCTCCCCTAACGTTAAAGGAAATGGTACTAGCCCTGATTTGCTATGACCCTGAGGTACTTGAGAGCATACCCAACAATCTGTTTGGTTTAATACGTTACCCACTAAGGAGTGATAGTCACTCAATGGATGCCGGTCCATATGGATATTAAAACTGGATTGGCATTTCTTTATGCACCCATCCTCAATCAAATTGTCACAGAGCCTACAGATACAGTTTTCTTCAGCTAACAATCCATCACAATTTCTTCTATCGGATCGTTTTCTGATACTCGCCTTTGCTTGTTGGTTTGGTTGATCTTGGAAAACTACGCCTCCATCATCATAATCGGAACCCATTCCAGAACCTCTCTCGACCTCTATGGTACTCTCGCCGGAACAGACTGCTCTGGTCAACATCATGGTTAACATCAAAATCCGGATCACAGTCTCTTGGGGCAAGTCCATCTTTGAGGAGGAAATAGAGGAGAATGAGAAGGGGGAAAAAGAAATGTTTTGGGGGAAGGGATGGGAAGTGGAGGAAAACAATAAAAGGGAATGGGGAGTCGACAGCTGCTTTCGGTCTT
This sequence comes from Pseudophryne corroboree, assembly GCF_028390025.1. Taxonomy (NCBI): domain Eukaryota; kingdom Metazoa; phylum Chordata; class Amphibia; order Anura; family Myobatrachidae; genus Pseudophryne; species Pseudophryne corroboree. The sequence goes on along the minus strand of NC_086454.1, from coordinate 307,732,829 downwards.
CACGGCTCAGGTGCCGCCTCAGTCCTCCTGGAACAGACACTCCAGTGATACAACCTCTACCGTCTGTTCCTTATCACGGGACTTCTCTGGATCAGCAACCTTTTTGCAGTGGGATGAATGGACCCAAGTCTCTCTCTCAGCAACCTTCAATGCTGTGGTTCTAGTCAATAAGACCTGGTATGGTCCTTCCCATCTATCAATAAGACAACCTGAGCGTAGAAAATTTCATATCATTACATAATCCCCAGGTTCAATGTCATGACAATTACTATCTGGTAAATCAGGAATCACCAACTTCAGATTATCATTTTGATTCCTCAACTGCTTACTCATGTTAATCAAGTATTTTACAGTTACTTCATTGTTACATTTCAAATCATCCTGAGGGTTAATCATGACATGCGGTTGTCGACCAAACAGAATCTCAAAAGGGGACAGGTTAAGAGGGGACCTGGGAGTGGTTCTGATGCTATACAAAACAATGGGTAAAGCTTCTGGCCACGTCAATCCTGTCTCTGCCATTACTTTACTCAATTTATTTTTAATAGTGCTGTTCACTCTTTCGACCTTCGCACTCGCCTGTGGACGGTACGGAGTGTGCAGCTTGCTATCAATACCCATTAATTTACACATTCCTTGAAAGACATCACCGGTAAAATGGGTACCCCTATCACTTTCAATGATTCTAGGGATACCATATCTACATACAAATTCCTGCACAATTATCTTAGCTGTAAACATAGCGGTATTTGTAGCTGCTGGAAATGCTTCGACCCAATTCGAGAAAACATCTATACAAACAAGTACATATTTCAAATTTCGACATGGGGGTAATTGAATGAAGTCAATTTGTATTACCTGGAAAGGGCCGCCGGCAGGTGGGATATGGGATGGTTCTGTAGGTATTGCTTTTCCAATATTCTTTCTCAGACAGGTAAGGCATGACATTGCTCTTTTACCCGCATGAGAGGAGAATCCTGGGGCGCACCAGTATGCTCTTACCAATTTGCACATTCCCTCCCTGCCTAGATGAGTCAACCCGTGAGCTGCCTCAGCCAGACATGGAAGGTATGTCCTGGGGGCCACTGGTTTACCATGTCCATCCGTCCAGAGCCCTGAGGATTCCTGGCCATATCCCTTTGCCTTCCAGACTGCCTTTTCCTGTGTGGAACACAAATTCTGCATCTCACACAACTTTTGTGTGCTGATGGTATTAAATACCATCAGTTGTGTGGTGTCTGTCTGTATGGGGGTAGCAGCTGCAAGCTTTGCAGCTTCGTCTGCTCGGCTGTTACCAAGGGATACTGGGTCTTGGCTATATGTATGTGCTTTACATTTGATAACAGCCACTCTGTCTGGTTCCTGTATCGCTGTTAGAAGCCTTTTTATATAAGCTGCATGCGCTATCGGTGTACCAGCTGCCGTCATGAAATTTCTGAGGCGCCATAGGGCTCCGAAATCATGTACTACCCCGAAAGCGTATCTAGAATCGGTGTAGATATTGGCTGACTTACCCTTAGCCAATTCACATGCTCTGGTTAGGGCGACCAGTTCAGCAACCTGGGCTGAGTGAGGTGGGCCTAGCGGTTCCGCTTCTATGGTGTCTTGGTCATTTACGACTGCGTATCCAGTACACAAGTCTCCCGAGTCTGACTGTCTATGACAACTACCGTCAGTGTAGAACGTGAGTTCTGCATCTTCCAGTGGATTGTCACTGATGTCAGGCCTTGCGGTAAAATTTTGGGTCAAATATTCCATACAATCATGTGTATCTTCCTTTGTATTAAATCCTCCTTCCCCATCACTCTCACCTTCCACCCTTTGTGTCTGACCAGGCACACCTGGGAGAAATGTTGCAGGATTTAATGCGCTGCATCTCCTTATGGTGATGTTTACTGGGGCCATTAATGCCAATTCCCATCTTGTAAACCTTGCTGATGAGACGTGTCTGGTTTGGGCAGAATTCAATAAGGCAGATACCGCATGTGGTGTATGGATTGTGAGGTTGTGGCCTAGCACGACATCTTCGCTTTTTGTCACTAGCAATGCTATCGCCGCAACGCTACGCAAGCATGTGGGGAGGGATCGCGCTACCGTATCTAGCTGAGCGCTGTAGTATGCAACTGGCCTGCTGGCGTCACCGTGCTTTTGGGTTAGTACACCTGCTGCGCACCCAGCACTTTCTGTTCCGTATAGTTCAAAGGGTTTCCCATAGTCTGGCATACCTAGTGCTGGTGCCTGCGTTAGGCATTGCTTAAGTCTCTCAAATGCTGTTTCGGATTTGTCTGTATGCGAAATCCGATCAGGTTTGTTTGAAGAGACCATTTCCTGCAAAGGTAGTGCCAATATGGAAAACCCTGGGATCCAATTACGGCAATACCCACACATTCCCAAAAACGTCCTGATCTGTTGCTGGGTTTGTGGCAGTGTCATGTCTCTAATGGCTTGGATTCTATCAGCGGTCAGGTGTCTCAGTCCTTGTGTTAGACAGTGTCCCAAATATTTTACCTTAGTTTGGCATAATTGCAACTTGTCTTTGGAAACCTTATGTCCTGTGTCTGAAAGATGAAACAGGAGCTGTTTCGTATCCTTCAGGGAAGCTTCCAGCGAATCTGAACACAGCAGTAAATCATCCACATACTGTATCAATACTGATTCACTCTCCGGTTGGAAAGACTGTAAACAATCATGCAAAGCCTGAGAAAATATACTTGGACTATCTATGAAACCTTGGGGTAACCGAGTCCACGTGTATTGGACTCCTCTGTATGTGAATGCAAACAAATATTGGCTGTCAGGGTGCAGAGGTACCGAAAAGAAAGCGGAGCAGAGGTCAATAACAGTGAAAAATTTGGCAGTGGGAGGAATTTGCATTAGGATGACAGCTGGATTTGGCACTACGGGGAACTGACTCTCAACTATTTTGTTAATCCCCCTTAGATCCTGCACTAGTCTGTAACCCCTCCCCCCACTCTTTTTAACAGGGAAGATGGGACTATTGGCTGTGCTGGACGTTCTTACCAGAATGCCCTGTTGTAGCAAGCGCTCTATTACTGGGAAAACTCCTAACTCCACCTCTGGCTTCAGAGGATACTGTGGGATTTTTGGAGCTATCCTACCATCTTTTACTTGTACAACTACTGGAGCTACGTTTGCCATTAATCCAGTGTCCTGTCCATCTTTTGTCCAAAGTGACTCTGGTATCTGAGATGTCATCTCTTCTATTTGGGATGGATTCCTATTTGTCATAATGGTGTGTGACATTAATTTTGATGGGGAGTCTAACATGTCTCGTACTTCCTGAGCATGATTCTCAGGAATGTCCAAGAATACACCTTCAGGAGTACAATAAATGACGCAACCCATTTTACATAGTAGGTCTCTACCCAGGAGATTTGTCGGTGCCGATGCAGCCAGCAAAAAGGAATGCTTGGTATGCAAGGGTCCTATTGTAATCTCGGCTGGTTTGCTAACAGGGTAGTGCTGGACTACTCCTGTTACTCCCATGGCTGGAATCGTCCTACCAGTGGTTCTCATGCCCACTGTTGAATTTATCACTGACTTGGCCGCCCCTGTGTCTACAAGAAAGTTTAAAGTTTTACCAGCTACATTGATTGCGATCTCGGGTTCATTTCCAAGGCTTGCAATCAATTTTACTGGCTGCAGATTACAGGTATGGCCACACCCCTATTGGGTATGCTGACCTCCCTGAATCCCGCTGGCAGCAACTACTTGTGGGGGAGTTAGCTGGGAACTACCAGAGGCATGCCAGTCTCTGTTCGGGGGATATCTTTTTGTTTCTCCTGTATGTGGCTCAAAACTCCGCCTCTGTGGACCCTGCTCCCAATGTCGTGTGTCGTGTCGTTGTCTAGGGGGTTGAAAAGATCTTTGTACACTCTTTGTTCTACAGTCTCGTGCATAGTGTCCCTGTTTGTTACAAGAAAAACATGTTATTACACTTGATTTACCCACAGGATTCGGTGGTACATACGCAGGCTGCCTTGTGGTCAGCGCCTGTATACTTACTGACATCAACTTATCACTTTGCGACTCCCTGTGTCTAGTGATGTTTCTGTCGTGATCAATAGCAGCCTCTCTCAATGTGGACACCGACAGACCTCGCCAACATGGTTGCGTGGTCTGAACCCTAGTCTTTAATGTTTCCTTTAAACCATCCATCAGTACAGATACTGCTACGTCTTGATGGTTTGGGTTGGTCCTAATGTCTTCTATTCCAGTGTACTTTGCCATTTCTAATAGTGCCCGGTGGAAATATTCTGCTGCCGTTTCGGACTCTTTTTGTTTAATGGAGAATATCTTGTTCCATTTAACTACGGCTGGGAAATACTCCTTTAGCTGTAAATTTATCCTTTTTACGTTATCCTTGTTGTACACGTCTGTAAGCGGTACATCTTTATCTAGTCCACAATCAGCTAAGAATTGAACTGAGTCGACATTGGAAGGTAAACAAGCTCTTAGCAGTATCTGCCAATCCTTGTTGTTGGGTTCTACAGTGTTACCTAGATCCCTGATGTATTTTTGGCTAGCAACTAAGTCTTTCCTGGGGTCAGGAAATTCGGACACTATTGTTCTTAATTCCATTCGGGAAAATGGAGTGTACATGGCAATGTTCCTTATGGGAGTGGCTCCTGATACATCTGTTTTCCCATTGGGAACTGCTATTACTCTAACAGGGTTAACTCTAACAACCTCATTCTGTGTAGATTCTACAACTTGTGGTGAAATTGTTTCGGTATAATGCATGGTGCCGTACTTACCCGTTGACACGACCTCACCTATCCCTCCGCTAGGGGCCTTCACTAATCTCGTGAGTGGTGCAGTTCCTACTGTGGTTTCTGATATGGTGGCCGCTAGAGAGAGTGCTGAAATTGTTGCCGAATCGTCTTCTTGATCACACTCCTGAGGAAAGTTCAAAACAGGGTACAACTTGCACGGGTTAATACTTGCATGAGTTACTTGGTTAACATCATTAACATTTACAGGGTTACTAAGTGTTTGTGTTTTACAACCCAGTGCGTTTCTCTCCGTAATCAACTTCTCTCCTGCTATGTATGGTGGTGGCGGGGCTGTGGCAATCAGTTTCCTGACTGCCCCAGATCCCGCCGCCAGAGCCAAACCTCTCTGTATCTCACCTTCCTGTTGCCACAACTGTAAATAATCATAATGCTGAATTCGTCTCTTAGGTTGATTTTATGAGACATATCCTCCTCCTTAAATTTTGTAACACTTCTGGACTGAAGCTACCTATTCTTGGGAATTTCTCCCTGTCTTGTACAGTCATTCTCTCCCATTCATCACATAAAACCTCTGTGTGACTTCCGTATTTTTCACACATGATGTACCTTGCCGACCCGACTGGTCGGTTCTCTGAATCAACCCGAACCGAGGTTGATCGCCCCCTACCTGAACAATTGGCCCCCATAATCTGCAGGTGTTGCTTACTACTCCTTTGATCTTTATATCACGGTCTTCAGCGAACCCTTACAGCAAACCAAATTATTCAAAATAGGCCGGCGGTGGCGGTTTACCGAGTACCCCACTCACTCGCCCACCTCGACCAATACGACCTGATCACACCGATATGGTGCTGGCGTACTCGATACAGGGCCCTACCAAAAAACCTTCTGTTTACTGGAACATACGAGGGTTACCCGAAGGACACTTACTCTTTCCAGTAAAGGTGGGGTTGTTAGATAGTTCCTGAGTGACCAGCGAACTTCCCTTTAAAAATAAAAAATTACACAAATCACGTCAGAATGTACAACTAGTGTTTATGACCTTTGTACGCAAAATGATACTAGTCAGGTTTACTAATGCACACAATGACGTGCGGTACAATCGTTCAGTACATAAGCACTACTTGTTATGTACTGAGAGATCAATGGAATCGAAAATTGCGGCTGCGAATTCCTTCAGCCAGAGCTTCCAATGGCCTATATGGGTTTTAGCACCAACCCCCGGGGTTGTGCTTCTTACCTTTATAGCGGACTTCTTTGTCTCCTTATGACCTCCTGGTCTTGTTCTTGTGACCTCCTGGTCTTGTTACCTTGTGGTCCGCTATACTCTAATGCTCAAATATTATTTAACCAAGGATGCCTCCCTAGCCACCGTATATGTCACTTACACGTATGTCCTTTACGAGTACCCGATTTCTTTTTGGTTCAACCTCTAAGTTATATAAACTTATGTAATACAAAAACACACTCACTCAACACATGTACACTTTCGTTTCTATATCTATTTCTGCGCAGAAATTTTCTTTAGCCCAGCTGTGTTACCAATTAGGAGCAGGATCTGTTAAACTAAATTTCAAATTTTCCAAAAAAATAGATTTGCGTTATTTACCGCGTCGCGTTATCTACCGCTGTGCGTTACTTATCGCCTTTGCGTTACTTGAGCTACGTGGGCGTAACCGGACGCTACGTTGCGTAATGAACGCTGCGTGCGTCGGCCTTTGGATTGCGTACGCTAGTCTTTGTTAGAGACACGTGTACGCAAAACAAAGATCCACCGTAACACAATATACTTTTATCAATGTAAACGATCCCTGATCATCTACCGCGTACCCCACTGGCTTTGCCTTATCTCCCAGGCAAACCTGTGTGTTTGTCTACACTTTTAACTATTACCTCTATTCTTAAACTATGAAATAACAGCAAATCTCTTTTAGCACTTTCTTTCAACTATAAAACTGGCAAACAGGATAGTGATATACGAAAAATGAAATACACAGATGGAAAAGAAATGCAGATATATATATGTATGCGTGCGTATATACGCAAGACAGAAGAAAAATAAACAGTTTAAAAAAAAAAAAACACAAGCGTTTTGTTCTTACTTCCGGTTCCCGGATTCCTTCAGCACTCTTTATCTAAGCGAAGCAGACGCTTATCCCGTCAGCACTGCGAGACAACCTCCCACCCTTTGCTGGGGGATAATGTCTGCTGATCTACCTAGTGCAGATATGAGAAGGACAGGACGAGTCCCCAATTGACAATGCTAAATTCTTTTGTCGTATAAACAACCCTTTATGAAGTCTAAGAACACTGTACGCTGTTTACTTAAGAAGTACCGTAAGGGTACGCTAATTGCGTAACGATCGCTCAGCCGTAGGCGAGACGCTCAAGCGTCACGTTCGCTCACGGCCCAGAGATTACAGGACAGCACGTTATTGGCTATGACTAGAGTAATGATTCGCTATGGCGTAGCGGACGCTCGAGACCACGAGGAGGTCACCAGCGGCGCAGACGCTCACAACGCTATACCTTTATGTCTAAACCTTTTATCAATGAAATACACAGAATACCTTAATGTGAATACAGGGTGTAAGTGCAACCTTGTGTAACCTGACTAATTACAAAGCTGCTTGAGCGTCACCGACGCTCAAGTGAACACTTAAAACTATAGGAAATACACAGATACTGGTTTAGGGTCCAAAGCCTATTAACTGTATTATATCTAATATACTTGTAAAAGAGAATAACAATACAAGTGATACACTACAATATAACAGATACTTCCTAACCAAAATACGATACTATCTAATACAATACAATACTAGTCTAGGGGAGATGTGAGAGAAAAGAGAGGAGAGAGAGAGAGAGAGAAATGGAGAGAGATGAGAGAAATTTGCTCACAGTAAGACAATGATTACGGAGAGAAACTTACGCACAAAGGGTATGATCGCATGCGCCTCGATATCCAGCTCCCGATTATCAGCAAGAAAACCGTTGATGAGAGAAGTGAAGTTGGATATGGTCGGCCTGCCTATTTATGCCCCACACACAATGCAATCTCATAGTCCCTACAATCCCACTGTCCATTGGACGAAGGAATTCGGCCCTGCATCATAACAAAAGGTCATAGGTTGATTCATACAGGTGGGCTGTGACGATTTCCAACAGCTCAGGTGGGTGGGAAACTGGGTTTCCCGCCGCATACCTGAGTATGAGTAAATAATAGAAATGGACATAAACTTCTTATGTCCATAACTATCCGCACGAGCGATTAATACGCTCCAAACCAACACCGGAATATTGTTAATTAAATACTCTTCCGATGGGTACCAAACACTGCTGTATGACTCCTGTTAGACCCTTCGTACAATACAAAGAGGGATTCCTCCGTTCAGGGACATTCTATATTAACCAAACTTTCAGAAACTATCAAAGGGATCATGATCTTTAAACTACGTTAATTGTGGAAATATGTAACGATTGGGTCGCACGCTACGACTACATACTCCTTACCGTAAATACGCATACCGATGCGAGCGGGTGCACGCATCAGCGGGTATGCGCTATCACGGGAAAGCGCACGCATGCGCAGCGCGGACCAGTGTGAGGTGCAAATATGGCAGTGTGCATAGAGATATTTTTCTGACTTTGACACTCCTTCTCACCCACATACAATCTGGATAGGTTTGAATGTGAGAAGGATCTCAACCTCTTCACACGAAAACTGCTCCTAAAAAAGTTCTTCTGTAACCCCACTCCTAATAATCCCACAAATAGCGCCACAGGTGGAACCGTTCTGACATTAGGTCCCGAGGATGACATGGCATTGGCAACACTAGAGGAATTAGATCAGGATAGAACACTGAATCGAGCCCGACCGATACCCTTTGATAGGGATAAAATTAAGAAAAAATCTACCTTTTATCCTGATGGTAAAATCTGTCCACAGGTACAGGTATTCCAAAAATTAGTATCGAAAGATCTCGACTCTCTGTTCCAACACAATGGTCACTACCCAGATAATATCAGCAAAGAGGAGAGAAGGGCACTACAAGAACTGGCGGAATGGCAGGATGTCATAATTAAACCCTCGGATAAGGGAGGGAATGTGGTGTTGTGGCCGAGGGAATTCTACATTGAGGAACTAGAAAAGCAACTCAATGATACGAATTGTTATAAGAAACTAATCTTCAGCCCAACACAGCAATTCCTGAGGGAATACAATAATATGATCACATCTGCATTCAGAAATGGAATAATCTCTAAGAAAGATCACGAATTCCTTAAAGTGATCAACCCCAAAACACCAACGCTATATCTCCTCCCAAAAGTTCACAAAAATGAGAAGAAACCCCCGGGCAGGCCCATTGTATCTGGAAAAGGCAGTCTCACTGAAAAGGCGAGCATTTTTGTGGACCAATTCCTCAGGAAACATGTCATTACCTTACCATCGTATCTTAAGGACACAATGGATGTCCTGAACAAACTTTTCAATCTTCGAGTCAAACCGGGCGTATGGTTGGTGTCATGCGACGTGGAAAGTCTTTATACAAGCATACAACACACAAAGGGCATTCAAGCATCATTGGCAAATTCTCAGAACAGACAGTGATCTGAACAAACTATTACCAGCCAAAGTTAAATGCAGTTGGCGGAGGTCACCTAATGTGAGGGATAAACTGGTTCACAGCCACTTATCCAGGATAGACCTTAAGAAGACTCCTCAAGGATCTATGCAATGTGGACGCTGCAAAGCATGCAAGTACATGACTCCCACAAAACATTTTGTGGACAAATTTCAAAAGAAATGGACCATTCCATGCCTAATTACATGTTCAACTGTGGGTACAATTTACCATCTTGAATGCCCATGTAAACTAGCATACATCGGAAAAACAACTAGGCCCCTCAAAGTGAGAATATTAGAACACGTTGGAAACATACGAAACGTGGATAAAGATCTCAGTAACTTCAGAATTATCTCACCAGTGGCAAGACATTTTCAACGGTATCACAATGGTGACCCTAGTGGACTCAAGGCCTTCGGGATGAAGCATATCAAATTAGGAATTCGTGGAGGGGATCTCGATCAAGAACTTTTGAAAACTGAAACTAAGATGATCTTCCTCATGAACACTTTACATCCTTTTGGCCTCAATGAGACCAACAGTTACAGTTCATTTTTATGAATACATGATGCCACGTCCCTGTGAGACCAATAGTTACAGTTCATTTCTCACATAAGGTCATGTCTTTCTCTTAGTATAGACATTACAGTTTGTTTTTATTTATTAATATATTATCTCAGTTCTTATTCTTGATTTAATATCAGTCATCTAGTTTATCCCCTTATTTCCCAATTAAGGTCATTATATATGTTTCTGAAGATATCATATATTCCCCATAAGGTGAAGACAGAATCTACAGCCTCCACATACCCTTATGGACAAGAGGGGAATCCATAATCTCAGGATCACTATACATTTGAGAGGATTTAGTATAAATAGGGTTCCGCACAGAACAATTGTGTTATCACAATGGTGTTCTCTGAGTGGCGGGTGTCATCATCCCACACCAGTAGTATCAAATTAACTATGTTAACCAGAGGGTATAACAACAATAGATCTTTAGTTTTCAGTGGCCCTTTCGGGAGGTGGTAGAATTTAAATATTAAACTTATCCCACATGAATTGGATTATCAGCATCCACCACATTACGGCATTGGCATAATAGAATTAGATCACGAGTGATCTTAAAGAGCATATCACCCACAGGTAGGAGCACACTAACACGTTCAATGGCCCAACACAATTTTTGCATTTTTGTCACATTAATTTTGGTACACTTTTCACCTTCTTTTGATTCACGTTTTGTTTTTTAACACCACAGGGCACTTGATTTCTCATTTTATGTGGATTATCACATCACATGGTCATACTTTGACCTCTTATTAATAAGGGGAATGTTCACCAAAAAAGGTGAATCCATTTCTTCTTATTTCACATTCTGTAGCATACACCACATTGGAGCACAAGCACAGGCAATCACATGTCTGATCACACGAAACTCACCTATTAAGAGTAGGGTTCACAACCACGGTGACCTGGGTATCTAAACAGATACAGGGTTTTTTCAAAAATAGGAGTATGAGAATTGAGCAGCAGCACGTATTGTTTGCCCAACTTTTTCAGTTGAGCAAAAAATTCTTAGATACACAATGCAGAGGCCAATGGGTCTTCACGTATTAATTGATAATATGCAGTGTATGGGTAGGACAATCCATTTCTATTGGGATCATCTATATTGCACAGAATAGGAATTATATGATAGGTAGTCCTAATAATTAGGATAGAGCAGTCGTTCGGGAATGCATTGGATTCGCATTTCTAATATTAATGCATTCACCAATGTGGGGGACATTCTGGGGGATTAAAAGGATGATACAGGGAATATTAGAAGTCATAAGAATTCTTACCATTGGCTGTATAATCACAATTTGGGTTAAAAATACATTAGATAAAAATCTCACGACTTTTGTATATATAATGGATTGTGGGATGCCAACAATTCACAACAGGTCAATTTTTATATTAGAAGGAGTGGGCAATTATTTTGAAGCTCTATAGCAATATCGTCCTATTTATTTATTTATTTAAATAAATAAAAATAAAAATAAAAACAATAATAAAAATAATAAAAAATTCACATGAGTAATCACTTGACAGATATAACACAGGAAATTTTAATAGCTATAAGGAATTCTCATTAATGGTTGTATAATCACAATTTGGTTAAAAATACATCAGGTAAATATTTTTACACATACAATGGATTGTGGGATGTCATTAATTTACAAACTGAAAGTGAAGTATTTTCATCACAACACAGGCATGGGTAATAACAGCACCACATAAGGTTCAGCAATTAGATAATCAATGACAGATTGAATGCGTCTGGACCAGAATCTTCAGTGCAGTGACGGCCGTGAATTAGAACTGCCGACCATGTGACCAGGTAGATTATTCGGGATTGGCCCGTTCAAATCAATAAATATCCTGTCAGGACAGACATTCGGGTTAAGCCTAGAAAAAGCTGTATGCGAAATGCGCGCATCGGCACCCACTTCTGCTCCGATGCTCTTACACTGATGAATGTTATATTGTGTGTACCCGTGGTTGTCAGATTGCTGCACGGTGATCATGGGAATACCCCGTGGATCGGACAAATGCTGATCAATTAGGAAACCGTTGCAAGCTCTGACTTCCATGCTAACCAGTAAAATCATTACTAGCATCAGTATATGAATTACATGTTTCAAACCAGTGGCTGTTGAAATATGTACAACAGACTATGGGTTTGTTTCTATGCATGTAGTTACCGTACAGGGGCAGCAGATGGCGCTGTATACTTACAGAGGTGTAGTGTTTGTCTGTTGCATATGTTTGTACTTGTTTGTTTTACCTCACATGTGTGTTCTAGAAAGAGTCTCTGAGAGAAGGAGATGAGCTGATGATACTGAAACTTGTTGTTATATTGATCCTGCTATTCAGTACTATATAAAGAAGATATACATCTCAAGTCTCGTTCTGTCTGTATACAAGGTAACTCCTGAGGTGATACTTTATCTATAAGACTTCCCGCTGCACACCTATGGTATCGATCCATCGCACTATGCCAACAGGTTATGGGCCCAGACTGGAGTCTATACAAGATAAAGTTTTCAGGAGTGCATCCTAAGCAGCATCCAGATCACGAGTCGCACTGCAAGTCCCAGCAGGCGCAGACAGCAGACTGTGTAACGCACACAAGAAACAACCCAGGAGAACCTTGGAAAGAAAACTGTGAGTAAAACAAGTTTAATACCACAGAAGAATAGAGAGATCTATACAAGGAAGGGTTATGGCAAATTACACAGATCTCAGACTAGCTGCTAGCAAGCTTTCTAATGAGAACTATCAAACATGGAAGTTTAAAGTAGAAATGCTATTAACCAGAGATGATTTATGGGATGTTATAAATGCAGACAGACCTGAAGGAGAGGATCAGCAGTGGATTAAGAAGGACAGACAGGCAAGAGCCACTATAAGTTTACTAGTGGAAGATGAACAGCTTATACACATAAGACAAGAGAGTACAGCTAAAGGCATGTGGTGTGCTTTACAGAGAGTGCATGAAGGATCAAGTTTGAACAGCAAACTATTCCTATTAAGAAAATTATATCAAATGAGATTTAATAAAGGCAAGACAATGCAAGAACACATCAGTGCACTACTAGAGATAACCATACAGCTCAGGTCAATGGGAGAAGAAATCAAAAGCAACCACATAGTAGCCATCCTCCTTTGCAGTTTACCAGATACATACAGTGCACTAATAAATGCACTAGAAATGAGACCTGAAGCAGAAATCACACCAGACTTTGTGAAGAACAGGCTCATAGAGGAGTATCAACGCAGAAAGGAGCTTACAGAGTGCAATACTGAAAGTGACACAGAGAAAGCACTTAAAATGGCGGACACTAAGCCACACACCAGGGAAACAAGAGCATGTTTCAGATGCAAGAAAGTGGGTCACCTGAAAAAAGATTGCACCATATGGAAGACAGAGCAGCACAAACCACCAGAAAGATTACACAAACAAAGAGCCAAAGCCACACTTACAGATACAGGAGCACACAATTGGAATGGAACATTTAAAGCGACAGTAACCCAATTATCAGAAAAGTGGTATGTAGACTCAGGAGCGACTAGTCATATGACAAATAACAAGGATTTCTTTACTGAACTTGATTTGAACCATAAAGAAACAATCTACCTAGCAGATGGAACAAATATCATTGCAGAAGGGAAAGGGAATGGTAAATTCCTATGCTCCAAGGGTAATGGCAGCTATGCAGAAATACCCGTAACAGATGTGCTATATGTTCCCAAGCTTGAGGGAGCACTGCTATCAGTAAAGAATCTAGTAGAAAAAATAAGAATTTACTTACCGATAATTCTATTTCTCGGAGTCCGTAGTGGATGCTGGGGTTCCTGAAAGGACCATGGGGAATAGCGGCTCCGCAGGAGACAGGGCACAAAAAGTAAAGCTTTTCCAGATCAGGTGGTGTGCACTGGCTCCTCCCCCTATGACCCTCCTCCAGACTCCAGTTAGGTACTGTGCCCGGACGAGCGTACACAATAAGGGAGGATTTTGAATCCCGGGTAAGACTCATACCAGCCACACCAATCACACCGTACAACTTGTGATCTAAACCCAGTTAACAGTATGATAACAAAAGGAGCCTCTGAAAGACGGCTTCCTACAACAATAACCCGATTTTTGTAACAATAACTATGTACAAGTATTGCAGAACAATCCGCACTTGGGATGGGCGCCCAGCATCCACTACGGACTCCGAGAAATAGAATTATCGGTAAGTAAATTCTTATTTTCTCTATCGTCCTAGTGGATGCTGGGGTTCCTGAAAGGACCATGGGGATTATACCAAAGCTCCCAAACGGGCGGGAGAGTGCGGATGACTCTGCAGCACCGAATGAGAGAACTCCAGGTCCTCTTTTGCCAGGGTATCAAATTTGTAAAATTTTACAAACGTGTTCTCCCCCGACCACGTAGCTGCTCGGCAGAGTTGTAATGCCGAGACCCCTCGGGCAGCCGCCCAAGATGAGCCCACCTTCCTTGTGGAATGGGCATTTACATATTTTTTGCTGTGGCAAGCCTGCCACAGAATGTGCAAGCTGAATTGTACTACAAATCCAACGAGCAATAGTCTGCTTAGAAGCAGGAGCACCCAGCTTGTTGGGTGCATACAGGATAAACAGCAAGTCAGATTTCCTGACTCCAGCCGACCTGGAAACTATATTTTCAGGGTCCTGACAACATCCAGCAACTTGGAGTCCTCCAAGTCCCTAGTAGCCGCAGGCACCACAATAAGCTGGTTCAGGTGAAACGCTGACACCACCTTAGGGAGAAACTGGGGACGAGTCCACAGCTTTGCTCTGTCCGAATGGACAATCAGATATGGCTTTGTGAGATAAAGCCGCCAATTCTGACACTCGCCTGGCCGAGGCCAGGACCAACAGCATGGTCACTTTCCATGTGAGATATATCAAATCCACAGATTTGAGTTGTTTAAAACAATGTGATTTTAGGAATCCCAAACTACGTTGAGATCGCCCAGTGCCACTGGAGACATCAAAAAGGGGTTGTATATGCAGTACTCCCTTAACAACTTCTGGACTTCAGGAACTGAAGCCAATTTCTTTCTGGAAGAAAATCGACCGGTCGAAATTTGAACCTTAATGGACCCCAATTTGAGACCCATATACACTCCTGCTTGCAGGAAATGTAGGAATTAACCTAGTTGAAATTCTTCCGTGGAGCCTTCCTGGCCTCACACCATGGAACATATTTTCACCTAAGCGGTGATAATGTTGTGCGGTCACCTCCTTCCTGGCTCTGACCAGGGTAGGGATGACCTCTTCCGGAATGCCTTTTTCCCTTAGGATCCGGCGTTCACCCGCCCTGGCGTCAACGCAGCTGCGGTAAGTCATGGAACAGACATGATTCTTGCTGAATCAAGATCCTTTCTAGTATCTCTTGAAGTTCCGGGTACCAAGTTCTTCTTGGCCCAAACCGGAACCCCGAGTATAGTTCTTACTCCCCTCCTTCCTATCATTCTCCATACACTGGGTATGAAAGGCAGAGGAGGGAACACATACACCGACTGGTACACCCACGGTGTTACCAGAGCGTCCCAGCTATTGCCTGAGGGTCTCTAGACCTGGCGCTTCATGTGGGACGCCATCATAACCACCTTTGGTCTTTCCCAACGGTTTACAAACATGTGGAAACTTCCAGATGAAGTTCCCACTTTTCCGGGTGGAATTCATTTATGCTGAGGAAATCTTCCTAGTTGTCCACTCCCGGAATGAACACTGCTGACAGTGTTATCACATGATCTTTCGCCCAGCGAAGAATCCTTGCTGTCATTGCCCTCCTGCTTCTTGTGCCGCCCCGTCTGTTTACGTGGGCGACTGCCATGATGATGTCCTACTGGATCAGCACCGGTTGACTTTGAAGCAGAGGTCTTCCTAGGCTCAGAACATCGTAAATTGCCCTTAGCTCCAGTATATTCATGTGGAGAGAAATCTCCAGACTTGACCACACTTCCTTGGAAATTTCTTCCTTGTGTGACTGTTCTCCAGCCTCTCAGGCTGGCATCCGTGGTCACCAGAACACAGTCCTGAATGCTGAATGTGCTGCCCTCTAGAAGATGAGCACTCTGCAGCCCCCACAGAAGAGACACCCTTGTCCTTGGAGACAGGGTTATCCGCTGATGCATCTGAAGATGCGATCCGGACCATTCGTCCAGCAAATCCCCCTGAAAAGTTTTTGCGTGAGATCTGCCGAATGGAATCGCTTCGTAAGAAGCCACCATTTTTCCCAGGACTCCTGTGCATTGATGCACTGATACTTGGCCTGGATTTAGGAGGTTTCTGACTAGGTCGGATAACTCCCTGGCTTTCCCCTCCAGGAGAAATACCTCTTTCTGGACTATGCCCAGAATCATTCCTAGGAAGAGCAGACGTATCATCGGAAAACAGCTGCGATTTTTGGAATATTTAGAATCCACTCGTGCTGTCGTAGAACTACTTTAGATAGTTCTTTTCCGACCTCCAACTGTTCTCTGGAAACTTGTCCCTTTCAGGATATCGTCCAAGTAAGGGATAATTTAGATGCCTTTCTTCTTTTAAGAATCATCTTTTCGGCCATTACCTTGGTAAAGGCCCGGGGTGCCGTGGATAATTCAACGGCAGCGTCTGAAACTGATATTGACAGTTCTGTATCACGAACCAGAGGTACCCTTGTTGAGAAGGGCAAATTTGGACATGGAGGTAATCCTTGATGTCCAGGGACACCATATAGTCCCCTTTTTTCCGGTTCTCTATCACTGCTCTGAGTGACTCCATCTTGATTTGAACCTTTTTATGTAAGTGTTCAAAGATTTCAGATTTAGACTATGTCTCACCAAGCCGTCTGGCTTCAGTACCACAATATAGTGTGGAGGACTAATACCCTTTTCCTTGTTGTAGGAGGGGTACTTTGATTATCACCTGCTGGAAATACAGCTTGTGAATTTTTTCCCAATACTGCCTCCTTGTCGGAGGGAGCCGTTGGTACAGCAGGCTTCAGGAACCTGCGAGGAAAAAATGTCTCGACTCTCCAATCTGTACCCCTGGGATAATACTTGTATGATCTAGGGGTCAACTTGCGAGTGATCCCACTGCGCGCTGAGACTCTTGAGACTACCCCCCCACTGGTGGAGGGATTCTTTTCCTGGGAAGGGGCTGCCTGCTGCAGTCTACTTCCCTTTCCTCTATGTCTGGGCAGATATGACTGGCCTTTTGCCCGCTTGCCCACATGGGAACGGAAGGATTGAGGCTGAAAAGACAGTGTCTTTTTCTGCTGAGATGTAACTTGGGGTAAAAAGGTTGGATTTCCCAGCTGTGGCCGTGGCCCCCAGGTCCGACGGACCGACCCCAAATAACTCCTTCCCTTTATACGGCAATACTTCCATGTGCCGTATGGGATCTGTATCACCTGACCACTGTCGTGTCCATGACATCTTCTGGGAGATATGGACAACGCACTTATCTTGATGCCAGAGTGCAAATATCCCTCTGTGCATCTCGCATACATATATATAGAATGCATCCTATTAAATGCTCTATATCAATAAAATATTTTTAGTCAGGGAATTCGACCAAGCCAACCCAGCACTGCATCTCCAGGCTGATGGCGATCGCTGGTCGCAGTATAACCACCGTCTGTGTGTATATACTTTTTAGGATATTTTTCCAGCTGCCTATCAGCTGGCTCCTTGAGGGCGGCCGTATTTGGAGACGGTAACGCCACTTGATAAGTGTGTGAGCGCCTTATCCACCCTAATGGGTGCTTCCCAACGCGCCCTAACTTCTGGCGGGAAAAGGTATAACGCCAATATTTGCTATCGGGGTAAACCCACGTATCATCACACACTTCATTTTATTTTATCTGATTCAGGAAAAACTACAGGTAGTTTTTTCACTTCCACATAATACCCTTTTCTGTGGTACTTGTAGTATCAGAAATATGTAACAGCTCCTTCATTGCCCTTAACGTGTGGCCCTAATGAGGAATACGTTTGTTTATTCACCGTCGACACTGGATACAGTGTCCGTGTCTGTGTCTGTGTCGACCGACTGAGGTAAATGGGCGTTTTTTATAAAAAAACCCTGACGGTGTTTCTGAGACGCCTGGACCGTTACTAATTGTTTGTCGGTCGTCTCATGTCGTCAACCGACCTTGCAGCGTGTTGACATTCTCACGTAATTCCCTAAATAAGCCATCCATTCCGGTGTCGACTCCCTAGAGAGTGACATCACCATTACAGGCAATTTCTCCGCCTCCTCCAGCATCGTCCTCATACATGTCGACACACACGTACCGACACACAGCACACACACCTGGAATGCTCTGACAGAGGACAGGACCCCACTAGCCCTTTGGAGAGACAGAGGGAGAGTTTGCCAGCACACACCAAAAAACGCTATAATTACATAGGGACAACCTTATATAAGTGTTTCTCCCTAATAGCATCTTTATATATATATTTATATCGCCAATTTGTGCCCCCCCTCTCTGTTTAAACCCTGTTTCTGTAATGCAGTGCAGGGGAGAGCCTGGGAGCCTTCTCTCCAGCCTTTCTGTGAGAGAAAAAATGGCGCTGTGTGCTGAGGAGATAGGCCCCGCCCCTTTTACGGCGGGCTCGTCTCCCGCTCTTTAGTGAAGTTTGGCAGGGGTTAAATATCTCCATATAGCCTCTGGGGGCTATATGTGAGGTATTTTTAGCCAGTATATAGGTTTACATTTGCCTCCCAGGGCGCCCCCCCCCAGCGCCCTGCACCCTCAGTGACAGCGTGTGAAGTGTGCTGAGAGGAAAATGGCGCACAGCTGCAGTGCTGTGCGCTACCTTTAGAAGACTGTCAGAGTCTTCAGCCGCCGATTCTGGACCTCTTCTAACTTCAGCATCTGCAAGGGGGCCGGCGGCGCGGCTCCGGTGACCATCCAGGCTGTACCTGTGATCGTCCCTCTGGAGCTAATGTCCAGTAGCCAAGAAGCCAATCCATCCTGCACGCAGGTGAGTTCACTTCTTCTCCCCTCAGTCCCTCGTTGCAGTGATCCTGTTGCCAGCAGGACTCACTGTAAAATAAAAAACCTAAGCTAAACTTTCTCTAAGCAGCTCTTTAGGAGAGCCACCTAGATTGCACCCTTCTCGGCCGGGCACAAAAATCTAACTGGAGTCTGGAGGAGGGTCATAGGGGGAGGAGCCAGTGCACACCACCTGATCTGGAAAAGCTTTACTTTTTGTGCCCTGTCTCCTGCGGAGCCGCTATTCCCCATGGTCCTTTCAGGAACCCCAGCATCCACTAGGACGATAGAGAAAGGACTTACTGTAAAGTTTCAGAATAATAAGTGTTTTATCCAAAACGGAAGAGAAACACTAGCTACAGCCAGAATAAAAGAACATTTATACTGTCTGGATATCGCAGCACAGCAGGCAAAGCTGAGTACACAGAAACACGCTGACTGTATTCACAAATGGCATAGAAGATTAGGACACAGACACCCAGATTGCATAAAGGAAATGCAGAAGAGAGACCTAGCCAGGGATCTCAAAGTGTCAGACTGTTCGGAAATGATGAAGTGCCAATGCTGCATAGAAGCAAAAGCAACAAGGACGTCAATTCCTAAGAAAAGTGAAAACAGAGCTTCCAGACCACTAGACCTGGTACATAGTGATGTATGTGGACCTATGAAAACGCGAACCGTAGGAGACAAAAGGTATATGCTGACATTCATTGACGACTACTCCAGGTTCACAGTCACTTATCTAATAAAAAGTAAAGATGAAGTCTTAGAAAAGCTGCAAGACTACGTGACCATGACCAGAAACAGGTTCAAGAGGAATATGCTAACTCTTCGCAGCGACAATGGAGGCGAGTTCACAGGACAGAAAATAGAACGGTACTTAAGAGGACTCGGTATTGAGCATCAGAAGACAGTACCATATACACCAGAGCAAAACGGTGTATCTGAGAGGAAAAACAGATCACTAACAGAAATGATAAGGTGCATGCTTACAGATTCAGGACTACCTGATAAATATTGGGGCGAAGCAGCAGCAACAGCCACCTATCTTCAAAACAGACTACTTTCCAAAGCAGTAAGGAAGACACCATACGAGCTGTGGCACGGTAAGAAACCCAGCTTAAAGCACATTAGAGTTTTTGGATGCAGAGCCTTCGTCTACATTCCTGCTGAAAAACGAAGCAAGTTGCAGAACCGAGCAGAAGAGGGAGTTCTAGTCGGCTATAGTGAACATTCAAAAGGCTACAGAATCTTAAATCCAAGAACTGGAAAAGTAGTTATAAGCAACAGTGTGACATTCATAGAAGAAACACGAGATGATGTCATAATTCCAGTAGACTCTACTGAAGAAGAAGAAAGCACTGAATCCAAAGAAACAGATGAAGTAGAGATCACTCAAGAAGTTGAAGTACAACACAAGACAAATACCAGCGACACTCATGAGAGTGCATCCGAGGGGGTGAGACGCTCTTCAAGAGAAAATAAGGGAAAAGCACCTACACGTTTATCTTACAAAGCAAAAGCCATTAACATACAAGAACCTGCAACATGGGAAGAAATTGCAAATTTTTCTGAAAGAGAAGCACAGAAATGGCTAGGAGCCGCAAAAGAAGAAATGGAATCAATGGAAGACAATCAGACATGGACATTGACCAGACTACCATTAGACAAAAAGGCCATAGGATGTAAATGGACTTTTAAGGTCAAGTATGATTCTGAAGGAAAAACAGAAAGATACAAGGCAAGACTCGTTGCTAAAGGATATTCACAGAAATTTGGAGAAGATTATGATGAAACGTTTGCTCCAGTTGTGAAGCACACTACCATTAGAACCTTACTCCTAACAGCAGCCATAAAGGGTATGCAAGTGAAACATTTCGATGTAAAGACGGCTTTCCTACATGGTGAACTAAAGGAAGATATATACATGGAACAACCACCAGGCTTCGTGAATTCTCAGAACCCAGATCATGTATGTAAACTGAACAAGAGTATATATGGTCTTAAACAAGCAGCAAGAGCATGGAATACAAAGATAAATGGAGTTCTGACAGAAAAGGGATTCATCAGAAGCAAAGCAGACCCATGTCTCTATACAAAGTTGATAGAGGAAAGATGGTTCTATGTATTAATTTACGTGGACGATTTGCTAGTTTGTTTTGAACAAGAAGGGGACGAAGTTGAATTGTTACAAGAACTAAACCGTCAGTTTGAAACAAAAGACCTCGGCCACATAACGCATTACTTGGGAATGCAAATCTCAAGAGAAGGTGATGGAACATTCACACTAAGTCAGAGATACAAAATTCAGGAAACCATTGAGGAATTTGGTATACAAGATGCAAAGACAGCAAGCACTCCTCTGGAGACAAGTTATGAAAAGGAACCAAATGATCAGAGCAACCTGTTAGAGGATAACCATCTATACAGAAAAGCCATAGGAAAATTGCTATACATTGCAACCGTCACCAGACCAGATATCTCCACAGCAGTCGGGATTTTAAGCAGAAAAGTCTCTAAACCAACAAAGATGGATTGGAATGCAGTTAAGAGGGTAATTCGTTACTTAAAGGGAACGATTAACAAGAAGCTTAAGCTCTCAGCAAACACAAGTCACAAGTTAACAGGATATGTTGACGCAGATTGGGCTGGAGACACAAGTGACAGAAAATCCACAAGTGGATATCTATTCTCTATTGGAGAAGGATTAATCAGCTGGACAAGCAAGAAGCAGTCTACCGTAGCACTATCTTCTACAGAAGCTGAATATATCGCAGCAGCTCACGCCAGTCAAGAAGTGGTATGGTTAATGCAACTACTATCAGACCTAGGAATGCCTCAAGAAGAACCTATCAAGATATATGAGGATAATCAAGGATGCCTTGCATTAGCGCAAACAGAAAGAGTGAACCCAAGAACCAAGCACATTGATGTCAAGCATCACTTCCTGAGGGATCTACAGGAACAAGGTCTTATAGAGTTGAACTATTGCCCAACAGAAGATATGACAGCTGATATCATGACTAAACCTCTTACCAGAGAGAGACATTGGAGACTTACGTCAAAGATGGGTCTAACTGAAGAAACCCAGTCCGTTGAGAAGGGGTGTTGAAATATGTACAACAGACTATGGGTTTGTTTCTATGCATGTAGTTACCGTACAGGGGCAGCAGATGGCGCTGTATACTTACAGAGGTGTAGTGTTTGTCTGTTGCATATGTTTGTACTTGTTTGTTTTACCTCACATGTGTGTTCTAGAAAGAGTCTCTGAGAGAAGGAGATGAGCTGATGATACTGAAACTTGTTGTTATATTGATCCTGCTATTCAGTACTATATAAAGAAGATATACATCTCAAGTCTCGTTCTGTCTGTATACAAGGTAACTCCTGAGGTGATACTTTATCTATAAGACTTCCCGCTGCACACCTATGGTATCGATCCATCGCACTATGCCAACAGTGGCAACTAGTACTGCACGGTCTATACGGGAATGCCCGCTGATCAGACCCATATCGAGTAATTACAGGCTGATGCAGTATTAATATTCAGTTCATCTTTAAATTACATCAGTATATGAATTATATGTTTCAAACCAGTGGCAACTAGTACTGCACGGTCTATACGGGAATGCCCGCTGATCAGACTCATATCGAGTTATTATAGGCTGATGCAGTATTAATATTCAGTTCATCTTTAAATTATAGCGTGTACTCGCGGTTGTCAGATAGCTGCATGGTGATCACGGAAATACCCTGTAGATCGGACAAAGGCTGATCAACTAGAAACCATTGCAAGCTCTGACCTCGAGGTTAATGGTTACTTTAACCAGTTAAATCTTTGTCAGTAGCAGTATGTGAATTATATATTCTGACCCTGTGGTAATCAGCATTGTACGGCTAATACGGAAATGCCCGTTGATTAGACTAGTGCCGAGTAACTACATGCTGATGCAGTATTAATATTCTTATTATTTGCAAACTGTAGCACTCTTCTTGAAAGATGCATAGTGTCCTGTCTATTGATTATTTGAATCAGTAACATCCTCATTAGCAGCAGAATGTTAACCACATGTTCTAATTAGTGGCAATCAGCACTGCACGGCTAATACGGGAATGCCCGCTGATCAGACTAGTGCCGAGTAATTACATGCGGATGCAGTCCTAACATTTTATTTATTTGCAAACTGTAGCACTCTCTGTTAGAGGAGCATTGTGTTCTGTCCATGGGTACTTGAACCAATAATACCCTTATTAGCAGCAGCACGTTAATCACGTGTTCCAACTGGTGGTAATCAGTATTGCACGGTTAATACGGGAATATCCACTGATCAGTCTTTAACAATTATTTGCTGCTGCAGTACCATTATCTAGTTCATTCACAAATCACAGCATTCCCCTCATGCTGATGTAGTGCTAATAATCAGGTTATTTGTAAACCTTAGCACTCTTTTGAACAGCAGCTTGTACTTTGAATTAAGCAGGGACTGATAAGTATAGTACTACTGAGACAGGAATCACGGGTAATAGGACAAATGCTGGTATAATCACTGGAGTACAGTTCTAATCACACCATTAATAAAGTTGTACCAAATTCATTCCATCTCACAACAAAATTGATTTGTACTGTGTTCAGGATACACGACCACTACAGGGTCAATATAGGAATATTGGATACCCACCTCTTACAGTTGAGTACAGTCGCATCAATACACTATATTAAGCCAACTTTCAGAACAGCAGTTTACTTATGTAGGGGGCAATTGATAGACAAGCTGCATAACTGCAATTTATTTCTATTATGATCCAATAGCTGGATATTTCATCTTATTGCGATTGGTGAAGAGTGTATAAACTGGCAGTGCACAACTTTTATTGAGTGATAGTAGAACATCAGATAGCCACAGTTGTTTGGAACATAAGAGAAACAATAGTGTTTATTTATCCAGTAGGACACCCTTTTTTTGGATGTACACACATCAATACATCAATATAGATACAATAGCCAATGTAATCATCGGAGCAGATGAATTTTTAATCTTTTTCACTTTTCTATCTCAGAGCACATCCTTGAGTTTCTATATTTTTTTACCTTTATATTTCGCATGTTGACCCAATATGGGTCTTTTTATTAATAAATAACAAATAAAAGTTATATTTTATTACATTACACTGTGCACCTAATCAGTACAACCCCATTCTCTCTCCCTTTTTGTACTACGTGTTTTCGTGAGAAACAGCCCTGTTTTCAGGGATTTGTTACGCCTGCCTGAGGCAGTTGAAACAAAATCCCTGATAAGCCGCTGTGACCCGTCAGTGCCCTATGCCCGCCGGCGGGGAAGCCGGGACAATGCTGTGACCTACATCCCCTGCACCGGTCACATGATGGATTAGCAGTCATGTGACCGGGGAGCTACAGGTGCAGCGCTACCGTGTCTGCAGCGGGAGCTGTCAGGAGCTGGCACCCGATGCAGTAACACAAAAACCTGATAAGCAGCAGCTCGTGCCGGCTTATCGGGGCCAATAGGATCGCCCAGGGCGATATCATTACCCGCCGTAATGTACCACGGATAATTGGTATCCTCGTATGAGGAAGGGGAGTAACCAGGAGGGTGACATGGAACAGAGGGTAGGTTATATATCATAAGGCAGAGTTACTCGCTTTGCCGTCCTGTGCTAATATGCATCGGATCTACAGAGCAGCATTTTGTTGTATCACAGTGCACGGACAGTATACACTGTGTGAACATAACTGAGTTTGCTCTTATAATGACCGGCAGTCAGAAAGATAAGACAGTGTATTTATTATAACCTGCAGGAGGGCCTGCACCACCGGTCTCCCCAGTGTTATTGTGAAGACATCCGGAACACTGAGCACTGACTAACCACATGCGTCACCTTGCTGACCAGTTACACTGAAATATCTCTGCCATATACTCATGCTCTTCAAACCCACTGTCAATACCTATCATTAATCAACCCATTCCTCTGATAGACCAAGCCAGTTCCATCAGATATTGATTGGTTATAAATAGTCCACATGCGGTAGGCTGGTGACAATTGACCTTTCTGCCCATCAGTGGCGCCACTAGGGCAGGGTGGGCTCGTCAGAGGCAGGGCACCGCCCACACCCGCATGCCACCATTATACCGCTCTCCCTCCTGCCTGGCACCCGCTGCTGAGCAAGGCCCATGGTAGAGTTGCCTACTCCTCCTCAGCACAAAGGGGTGGGGGGGGCATTGTTGTGCATGAGCGAGCATGATGCCACTCACTCACTCACTCACTCACTCACTCACTCACTCACTCACTCACACAGCTGTTTCTCCACACTTACTGTCCTGCCAAAAGTTTCTGCAGCAGCTGCCCAGCCAGTTCTCACTGTAGCTGCAATTCATTGTTTATTCTGATCTATCCATTCAGTATATATTCATATCATAATAACTTTATTATAAAAGTTATTATGGGGAGTTAGTTTACTGTGCTCTATATTACTGAGAGTAGTGAAATTAGTATGATGGAACATGATGGTGCTCTGAGAGATGACGCAAGGGGAGGCGATGGTGTGACTGAGAGACGACACATGGGGAGATGATAGTGTGACTGAGAGACGACGCAGGGGGAGGTGATGGTGTGCTGAGAGACGTCACAGGGGGTAGGTGATGGTGTGCTGGGACACGACGCATGGTGGAAGGTGATAGTGTCCTGAGAGACGTCACAGGGGAAGGTGATGGTGTGATGAGGGACATTGCATGGTGAGTGGTGATGGTGTGCTGAGAGACGACGCATGGTGGTAGGTGATGGTGTGGCTGAGAGACGTCACAGAGGGTAGGTGATGGTGTGCTGAGAGACGATGCATGGTGGGAGGTGATGGTGTGCTGAGAGACTACGCATGGTGGGAGGTGATGGTGTGCTGAGAGACGACGCATGGTGGGAGGTGATGGTTTGGCTGAGAGATGTCATAGGGGTAGGTGATGGTGTGCTGAGAGACGATGCATGGTGGGAGGTGATGGTGTGCTGAGAGATGACGCATGGTGGGAGGTGATGGTGTGCTGAGAGACGATGTATAGTGGGAGGTGATGGTGTGCTGAGAGACGATGTATGGTGGGAGGTGTTGGTGTGCTGAGAGACGATGCAGAGGGAAGTGATGGTGTGCTGAGAGACGATGTATGGTGGGAGGTGTTGGTGTGCTGAGAGACGATGCAGAGGGAAGTGATGGTGTGCTGAGAGACGATGTATGGTGGGAGGTGTTGGTGTGCTGAGAGACGATGCAGAGGGAGGTGATGGTGTGCTGAGAGACGACACAGAGGGAAGTGATGGTGTGTCGAGAGACGTCACATGGGGTAGGTGATGGTGTACTGAGAGACTATGTATGGTGGGAGGTGATGGTTTGCTGAGAGACGTCACAGGGGGTAGGTGATGGTGTGCTGAGAGACGATGCATGGTGGGAGGTGATGGTGTGCTGAGAGACGACGCATGGTGGGAGGTGATGGTGTGCTGAGAGACGATGTATGGTGAGAGGTGATGGTGTGCTGAGAGACGATGCAGAGGGAGGTGATGATGTGATGGGAGATGACGCAGAGGGAGGTGATGGTGTGCTGAGAGACGTCACATGGGGTAGGTGATGGTGTGCTGAGAGACTATGCATGGTGGGAGGTGATGGTTTGCTGAGAGACGTCACAGGGGGTAGGTGATGGTGTGCTGAGAGACGATGCAGAGAGAGGTGATGGTGTGCTGAGAGACGACGCATGGTGGGAGGTGATGGAGTCCTGAGAGACGATGCATGGTGGTAGGTGATGGTGTACTGAGAGACGACGGAGGCAGGAGATGATGGTGTGGCTGAGAGACGATGCAGAGGGAGGTTATGGTGTGCTGACAGGAGGAGATAATTGTGTGACTGAGAGGATGCATGTGGAGATGATGGTGTGGCTGAGAGATACAGGGGGAGATGGTGTGGCTGAGAGATGACGCAGGGGGAGATGATGGTGTGGCTGAGAGGACACAGGGGGAGATGGTGTGGTTGAGGGACAGAGAGAAGATGATGGTGTTACTGACAGATGCAGGGGGAGATGGTGTGACTGAAAGATGACGCAGGGGGGTGATGATGGTGTAGCTGAGAGGACACAGGGGGAGATGTTGTGGCTGAGAGACGCAGGGAGGAGATATTGTGGCTGACAGACGCAGGGAGGAGATGATGGTGTGCTCAGAGACGCAGGGAGGAGATGGTGTGGCTGATAGATGACACAGGCGGGAGATGATGATGTGGCTGAGGGACACAGGTAGCAGGAGTGACACAGGGGGCACAAGTCTGGTTGAACTGCTGTTGTTGTATGATGACGACCTTGTTAATATTCCTACACAAACAAGCATCTTCTGGACGATGGGCCTAATTCAGAGTTGTTTGCAGCAGCAAATTTGTTAGCAGTTGGGCAAAACCATGTGCACTTCAGGGGGGGCAGATATAACATGTGCAGAGAGAGGGGGTAGAGGGTGCCAGTCTTCACTTTGATCTGGGCACCAAAGACCCTAGTCACTCATCTGCTGCCCAGTTTATGAAAACATCCTGATCTGTTAAATAACTAAAAAAAATAACAAAGATTTAATAATACTGTTAAATATATTGATCACTTAAATTTAAAGTGGCTTTTAATGTAATTAAAAGAATTTAACATATTGTTATATATTTTGTCTCGTGGCATTGGATATAAATGGAACAATATAAATGTAGGAGTAAAAAATAATACAAAATAGAGGGTATTCTGGTCCCAAGAGCTTACAGTTTAAAGCTATTCAAATTGCAAGACAATTCACATCAGAATCTTTTTTTTCCTTTCACTAATACACTAATGCCAAAACAGAGAACACAAATTAACACTTTCCACACAGTATCATAACCTGGGATCTGATCATATCTAATGTCTGTTATTTGTCTCTCGGTAACCACAGGCACAGGAATAAATAGTTGACATGAAGTCAATATCTCTCAGGCACTGTAGATAAAGCTGATATTCCATGTGATTTCTATTGCCTTATTTATATTGTAAGATGAATTGCAAAGATAACACACAGCAGCAGATACTGTCTTTGCCGCAGGAGAGGATAGACCTACATAGCCTTGTCTGGTTCAGATCTCGCATGGCTTAGTGCTTTGTGGGTTGTGGGACCAATAGAAGCAGTCAGAGAAAGATCTGTCACTTGGTGCATTCTGGGAAAAGTTCAGCAAAAACAATGGTATTGGCTTCCAGTCAGTGGCGTAAGTTCGTCCTAGTCGCCCGGAGGCATGATACATTTTGGTGCCCCCCTACACATACACACACATACCATATGTAGCTATCCGGCACCCAGGGTGAACAGTAGCAGCGTGCTCAGGTACCTTTCCCAATAGTAATATAGATACACATAGAAAGTGGACGCACTCCAAGTCAGTCATTACAATAAAACAGACACCAGCATACCATTATAGTACACCTACAGTGCTCCCTCACCCGCCAGGTCTCCATGGAGATGCTTTGGCGCAGCGGTGTGCCAATATAATTAGTGTTCACTGTGGTATTTTTTTTTAGGGCAGGGTGCTGATCACGGGGAGGGCACATTTTTCATTCGGGAGGGCACATTTTTAAGTTAGATGGGCAAACTTAGGTACATACTATAATGCTTGGTGCTCCCATTCCTATGGCCAAAACATGGACAGTGCGCACCGAAGGTGCGCAGCAAAAATCTAGGGGCGTTGTTTCGTGGGGAAGGTAGTGCCCCTAATACACATTGCACCAGTTAGAACCTCCTATACACACTGCGCCAGGTAGAGCACGTTATACATATTGCGCCAGATAGAGCACATTATACACATTGCGTCAGATAGAGCACATTATACACATTGCGTCAGGTAGGGAGCACTGAGGCACATTGCACCAGGTAGAGAGCACTGAGACACATTGCACCAGGTAAAGAGCACTGAGGCACAATGCACCAGGTAGAGAGCACTGAGATACATTGCACCAGGTAGAGAGCACTGAGACACATTGCACCAGGTAGAGAGCACTGAGGCACACTGCACCAGGTAGAGAGCACTGAGGCACACTGCACCAGGTAGAGAGCACTGAGGCACACTGCACCAGGTAAAGAGCACTGAGGCACACTGCACCAGGTAGAGAGCACTGAGGCACACTGCACCAGGTAGAGAGCACTGAGGCACACTGCACCAGGTAGAGAGCACTGAGGCACACTGCACCAGGTAGAGAGCACTGAGGCACACTGCACCAGGCAGAGAGCACTGAGGCACACTGCACCAGGTAAAGAGCACTGAGGCACACTGCACCAGGTAAAGAGCACTGAGGCACACTGCACCAGGTAGAGAGCACTGAGGCACACTGCACCAGGTAGAGAGCACTGAGGCACACTGCACCAGGTAGAGAGCACTGAGGCACACTGCACCAGGTAGGGAGCACTGAGGCACACTGCACCAGGTAGGGAGCACTGAGGCACACTGCACCAGGTAGAGAGCACTGAGGCACACTGCACCAGGTAGAGAGCACTGAGGCACACTACACCAGGTAGAGAGCACTGAGGCACACTGCACCAGGTAGAGAGCACTCAGGCACACTGCACCAGGTAGGGAGCACTGAGGCACACTGCACCAGGTAGGGAGCACTGAGGCACACTGCACCAGGTAGAGAGCACTGAGGCACACTGCACCAGGTAGAGAGCACTGAGGCACACTACACCAGGTAGAGAGCACTCAGGAACACTGCACCAGGTAGGGAGCACTGAGGCACACTGCACCAGGTAGGGAGCACTGAGGCACACTGCACCAGGTAGAGAGCACTGAGGCACACTGCACCAGGTAGAGAGCACTGAGATACATTGCACCAGGTAGAGAGCACTGAGATTAATGTTTACAGCTGCAAAATACTTACAAGGTTAATTTAGCCCAGGGGGACTCTCATGTACGTACCGGGTCTGGCGGCGCACGGCTGGCCGACGTGGAGGGGTCCGGCAGGCAGCAAACGGCGGGGCGGCAGGGCGCACAAAAACTGGCAGGGCGGGATTCAGCTGTCTAAAAAAGGGGCAGACACCTAGCGTGAACACTAGATATATATAAAAAAAAACACAAACGCCTCATTCACTTAAACACTCACACACGTCTCACTTAAACACACACGCCTCTCACTTACATACACATGCCTCTCACTTACACACACCTCTCACACACGTGCCTCTCACTTACACACACCTCTCACACAAGTGCCTCTCACATACACGTGCCTCTCATATACACATGCCTCTCACTTACATACACATGCCTCTCACTTATAGGCCCTACACACATAGCGATTTCACTGCACGATATGAACGATCTTGTTCATTAATGAACGAGATATCGTTCATATCGTGCAGTGTGGAGTCCCCAGCGATGAACGATGAGCGGCCCCGCGCTCGTTCATCGCTGGGGCCATGTCGGCTGTGCATGCAGGCCAATATGGACGAGATCGTCCATATTTGCCTGCAAGTCTACGGAGCCGAGTGACGGGGGGAGTGAAGAAACTTCACTCCCCCCGTCACTGCCCCCCCGCCGCCGGGTCGCTCGTCGGCCGTATCGGCCGTCGGGCACCTTGGTGGCGCATCGCCTAGTGTGTAGGGCCCCTTACATACACATGCCTCTCACACACACACACACACACACACACACACATGCCTCTCACTTACATACACATGCCTCCCACTTACATACACATGCCTCACACACACACACACACACACACACACACACACACACACACACACACACACACACACACACACACACACATATGCCTCTCACTTACATACACATACATGCCTCTCACACACATGCCACTCTCACACACACATCACACATGCCTCTTTTACTTGAATGTACAACTTTCCTTAAAAACACACACACCTCACTTAAAAACAAGCACACACAAAACACAGTACTTCCCCCCCAAATACACCTCTCCCCCACCCCCCACACAGTGCCTACCTTTGGCTATCATCCAGAGCATGGAGGAGCAGAGAGTTCTGAGCTTCCCTCGGCTGGCTTACTAAGGGCCCGGGAGGAGCTGTGCTCTGGAGCTCCCCCTAGCTGCAGCCAGTGCCATCTCTCTCTACAGGAGGCAGCTTCCGTGTCACTGACACAGCTCCTCCATCTGCAATAGCAGCGCAGTTCTCAGGCTGCGGGAGACAGTGGAGGAGATGCGCCCCCTTGTGGCCAGGAGCCCGGCGGCAGCCGACTCCACTGCCTCCCACAGTTCCGCCCCTGCTTCCAGTTATTGCACGTTTTCCTCACAGTGTGTGGCTCAGTCACAATGGGCTGCTCTGTCTGAGAGAATGTTTCTAGTAGAGATGAGCGCCGGAAATTTTTCGGGTTTTGTGTTTTGGTTTTGGGTTCGGTTCCGCGGCCGTGTTTTGGGTTCGACCGCGTTTTGGCAAAACCTCACCGAATTTTTTTTGTCGGATTCGGGTGTGTTTTGGATTCGGGTGTTTTTTTCCAAAAAACCTAAAAAACAGCTTAAATCATAGAATTTGGCAGTCATTTTGATCCCAAAGTATTATTAACCTCAAAAACCATAATTTCCACTCATTTTCAGTCTATTCTGAATACCTCACACCTCACAATATTATTTTTAGTCCTAAAATTTGCACCGAGGTCGCTGTGTGAGTAAGATAAGCGACCCTAGTGGCCGACACAAACACCGGGCCCATCTAGGAGTGGCACTGCAGTGTCACGCAGGATGGCCCTTCCAAAAAACCCTCCCCAAACAGCACATGACACAAAGAAAAAAAGAGGCGCAATGAGGTAGCTGTGTGAGTAAGATTAGCGACCCTAGTGGCCGACACAAACACCGGGCCCATCTAGGAGTGGCACTGCAGTGTCACGCAGGATGTCCCTTCTAAAAAACCCTCCCCAAACAGCACATGACGCAAAGAAAAAAAGAGGCGCAATGAGGTAGCTGTGTGAGTAAGATAAGCGACCCTAGTGGCCGACACAAACACCGGGCCCATCTAGGAGTGGCACTGCAGTGTCACGCAGGATGTCCCTTCCAAAAAACCCTCCCCAAACAGCACATGACGCAAAGAAAAAAAGAGGCGCAATGAGGTAGCTGACTGTGTGAGTAAGATAAGCGACCCTAGTGGCCGACACAAACACCGGGCCCATCTAGGAGTGGCACTGCAGTGTCACGCAGGATGTCCCTTCCAAAAAACCCTCCCCAAACAGCACATGACGCAAAGAAAAAAAGAGGCGCAATGAGGTAGCTGACTGTGTGAGTAAGATAAGCGACCCTAGTGGCCGACACAAACACCGGGCCCATCTAGGAGTGGCACTGCAGTGTCACGCAGGATGTCCCTTCCAAAAAACCCTCCCCAAACAGCACATGACGCAAAGAAAAAGAAAAGAAAAAAGAGGTGCAAGATGGAATTGTCCTTGGGCCCTCCCACCCACCCTTATGTTGTATAAACAGGACATGCACACTTTAACCAACCCATCATTTCAGTGACAGGGTCTGCCACACGACTGTGACTGATATGACGGGTTGGTTTGGACCCCCACCAAAAAAGAAGCAATTAATCTCTCCTTGCACAAACTGGCTCTACAGAGGCAAGATGTCCACCTCATCATCATCCTCCGATATATCACCGTGTACATCCCCCTCCTCACAGATTATCAATTCGTCCCCACTGGAATCCACCATCTCAGCTCCCTGTGTACTTTGTGGAGGCAATTGCTGCTGGTCAATGTCTCCACGGAGGAATTGATTATAATTCATTTTAATGAACATCATCTTCTCCACATTTTCTGGATGTAACCTCGTACGCCGATTGCTGACAAGGTGAGCGGCGGCACTAAACACTCTTTCGGAGTACACACTTGTGGGAGGGCAACTTAGGTAGAATAAAGCCAGTTTGTGCAAGGGCCTCCAAATTGCCTCTTTTTCCTGCCAGTATAAGTACGGACTGTGTGACGTGCCTACTTGGATGCGGTCACTCATATAATCCTCCACCATTCTTTCAATGGTGAGAGAATCATATGCAGTGACAGTAGACGACATGTCCGTAATCGTTGTCAGGTCCTTCAGTCCGGACCAGATGTCAGCATCAGCAGTCGCTCCAGACTGCCCTGCATCACCGCCAGCGGGTGGGCTCGGAATTCTGAGCCTTTTCCTCGCACCCCCAGTTGCGGGAGAATGTGAAGGAGGAGATGTTGTTGACAGGTCGCGTTCCGCTTGACTTGACAATTTACTCACCAGCAGGTGTTTGAACCCCAGCAGACTTGTGTCTGCCGGAAAGAGAGATCCAAGGTAGGCTTTAAATCTAGGATCGAGCACGGTGGCCAAAATGTAGTGCTCTGATTTCAACAGATTGACCACCCGTGAATCCTTGTTAAGCGAATTAAGGGCTCCATCCACAAGTCCCACATGCCTAGCGGAATCGCTCCGTGTTAGCTCCTCCTTCAATGTCTCCAGCTTCTTCTGCAAAAGCCTGATGAGGGGAATGACCTGACTCAGGCTGGCAGTGTCTGAACTGACTTCACGTGTGGCAAGTTCAAAGGGCATCAGAACCTTGCACAACGTTGAAATCATTCTCCACTGCGCTTGAGACAGGTGCATCCCACCTCCTATATCGTGCTCAATTGTATAGGCTTGAATGGCCTTTTGCTGCTCCTCCAACCTCTGAAGCATATACAGGGTTGAATTCCACCTCGTTACCACTTCTTGCTTCAGATGATGGCAGGGCAGGTTCAGTAGTTTTTGGTGGTGCTCCAGTTTTCTGTACGTGGTGCCTGTACGCCGAAAGTGTCCCGCAATTCTTCTGGCCACCGACAGCATCTCTTGCACGCCCCTGTCGTTTTTTAAAAAATTCTGCACCACCAAATTCAAGGTATGTGCAAAACATGGGACGTGCTGGAATTGGCCCAGATTTAATGCACACACAATATTGCTGGCGTTGTCCGATGCCACAAATCCACAGGAGAGTCCAATTGGGGTAAGCCATTCCGCGATGATCTTCCTCAGTTGCCGTAAGAGGTTTTCAGCTGTGTGCGTATTCTGGAAAGCGGTGATACAAAGCGTAGCCTGCCTAGGAAAGAGTTGGCGTTTGCGAGATGCTGCTACTGGTGCCGCCGCTGCTGTTCTTGCGGCGGGAGTCCATACATCTACCCAGTGGGCTGTCACAGTCATATAGTCCTGACCCTGCCCTGCTCCACTTGTCCACATGTCCGTGGTTAAGTGGACATTGGGTACAGCTGCATTTTTTAGGACACTGGTGACTCTTTTTCTGAGGTCTGTGTACATTTTCGGTATCGCCTGCCTAGAGAAATGGAACCTAGATGGTATTTGGTACCGGGGACACAGTACCTCCAACAAGTCTCTAGTTGGCTCTGCAGTAATGAAGGATACCGGAACCACGTTTCTCACCACCCAGGATGTCAAGGCCTCAGTTATCCGCTTTGCAGTAGGATGACTGCTGTGATATTTCATCTTCCTCGCAAAGGACTGTTGGACAGTCAATTGCTTGGTGGAAGTAGTAAAAGTGGTCTTACGACTTCCCCTCTGGGATGACCATCGACTCCCAGCAGCAACAACAGCAGCGCCAGCAGCAGTAGGCGTTACACGCAAGGATGCATCGGAGGAATCCCAGGCAGGAGAGGACTCGTCAGAATTGCCAGTGACATGGCCTGCAGGACTATTGGCATTCCTGGGGAAGGAGGAAATTGACACTGAGGGAGTTGGTGGGGTGGTTTGCGTGAGCTTGGTTACAATAGGAAGGGATTTACTGGTCAGTGGACTGCTTCCGCTGTCGGCCCAAGTTTTTGAACTTGTCACTGACTTATTATGAATGCGCTGCAGGTGACGTATAAGGGAGGATGTTCCGAGGTGGTTAACGTCCTTACCCCTACTTATTACAGCTTGACAAAGGGAACACACGGCTTGACACCTGTTGTCCGCATTTCTGGTGAAATACTTCCACACCGAAGAGCTGATTTTTTTGGTATTTTCACCAGGCATGTCAACGGCCATATTCCTACCACGGACAACAGGTGTCTCCCCGGGTGCCTGACTTAAACAAACCACCTCACCATCAGAATCCTCCTGGTCAATTTCCTCCCCAGCGCCAGCAACACCCATATCCTCCTCATCCTGGTGTACTTCAACACTGACATCTTCAATCTGACTATCAGGAACTGGACTGCGGGTGCTCCTTCCATCACTTGCAGGGGGCGTGCAAATGGTGGAAGGCGCATGCTCTTCACGTCCAGTGTTGGGAAGGTCAGGCATCGCAACCGACACAATTGGAGTCGGACTCTCCTTGTGGATTTGGGATTTCGAAGAACGCACAGTTCTTTGCGGTGCTACTGCTTTTGCCAGCTTTAGTCTTTTCATTTTTCTAGCGAGAGGCTGAGTGCTTCCATCCTCATGTGAAGCTGAACCACTAGCCATGAACATAGGCCAGGGCCTCAGCCGTTCCTTGCCACTCCGTGTGGTAAATGGCATATTGGCAAGTTTACGCTTCTCCTCCGACAATTTTATTTTAGGTTTTGGAGTCCTTTTTTTACTGATATTTGGTGTTTTGGATTTGACATGCTCTGTACTATGACATTGGGCATCGGCCTTGGCAGACGACGTTGCTGGCATTTCATCGTCCCGGCCATGACTAGTGGCAGCAGCTTCAGCACGAGGTGGAAGTGGATCTTGATCTTTCCCTAATTTTGGAACCTCAACATTTTTGTTCTCCATATTTTAATAGGCACAACTAAAAGGCACCTCAGGTAAACAATGGAGATGGATGGATTGGATACTAGTATACAATTATGGACGGACTGCCGAGTGCCGACACAGAGGTAGCCACAGCCGTGAACTACCGCACTGTACTGTGTCTGCTGCTAATATAGACTGGTTGATAAAGAGATAGTATACTCGTAACTAGTATGTATGTATAAAGAAAGAAAAAAAAACCACGGTTAGGTGGTATATACAATTATGGACGGGCTGCCGAGTGCCGACACAGAGGTAGCCACAGCCGTGAACTACCGCACTGTACTGTGTCTGCTGCTAATATATAGACTGGTTGATAAAGAGATAGTATACTCGTACCTAGTATGTATGTATAAAGAAAGAAAAAAAAACCACGGTTAGGTGGTATATACAATTATGGACGGGCTGCCGAGTGCCGACACAGAGGTAGCCACAGCCGTGAACTACCGCACTGTACTGTGTCTGCTGCTAATATATAGACTGGTTGATAAAGAGATAGTATACTCGTAACTAGTATGTATGTATAAAGAAAGAAAAAAAAACCACGGTTAGGTGGTATATACAATTATGGACGGGCTGCCGAGTGCCGACACAGAGGTAGCCACAGCCGTGAACTACCGCACTGTACTGTGTCTGCTGCTAATATAGACTGGTTGATAAAGAGATAGTATACTCGTAACTAGTATGACTATAAAGAAAGAAAAAAAACCACGGTTAGGTGGTATATACAATTATGGACGGGCTGCCGAGTGCCGACACAGAGGTAGCCACAGCCGTGAACTACCGCACTGTACTGTGTCTGCTGCTAATATAGACTGGTTGATAAAGAGAAGATGTCTATGTAACTATGTATGTATAAAGAAGAATGAAAAAAATCCACGGTTAGGTGGTATACAATTATGGACGGACTGCCTGCCGAGTGCAGACACAGAGGTAGCCACAGCCGTGAACTACCGTACTGTACTGTGTCTGCAGCTAATATAGACTGGTTGATAAAGAGAAGATGTCTATGTAACTATGTATGTATAAAGAAGAATGAAAAAAATCCACGGTTAGGTGGTATACAATTATGGACGGACTGCCTGCCGAGTGCAGACACAGAGGTAGCCACAGCCGTGAACTACCGTACTGTACTGTGTCTGCAGCTAATATAGACTGGTTGATAAAGAGAAGATGTCTATGTAACTATGTATGTATAAAGAAGAATGAAAAAAATCCACGGTTAGGTGGTATACAATTATGGACGGACTGCCTGCCGAGTGCAGACACAGAGGTAGCCACAGCCGTGAACTACCGTACTGTACTGTGTCTGCAGCTAATATAGACTGGTTGATAAAGAGAAGATGTCTATGTAACTATGTATGTATAAAGAA
Organism: Pseudophryne corroboree; assembly: GCF_028390025.1. Taxonomy (NCBI): domain Eukaryota; kingdom Metazoa; phylum Chordata; class Amphibia; order Anura; family Myobatrachidae; genus Pseudophryne; species Pseudophryne corroboree. The sequence goes on along the minus strand of NC_086454.1, from coordinate 307,695,740 downwards.
GAATGAAAAAAAACCACGGTTAGGTGGTATACAATTATGGACGGACTGCCTGCCGAGTGCAGACACAGAGGTAGCCACAGCCGTGAACTACCGTACTGTACTGTGTCTGCAGCTAATATAGACTGGTTGATAAAGAGAAGATGTCTATGTAACTATGTATGTATAAAGAAGAATGAAAAAAATCCACGGTTAGGTGGTATTACAATTATGGACGGACTGCCTGCCGAGTGCAGAGACACAGAGGTAGCCACAGCCGTGAACTACCGTACTGTGTCTGCTGCGACTGGATGATAAATGATATAAAAAATATATATATATCACTACTGCAGCCGGACAGGTATATATTATATATTATATAATGACGGACCTGCTGGACACTGTCTGTCAGCAGAATGAGTTTTATTTTTATAGAATAAAAAAAAAAAAAACACACAAGTGAAGTCACACGACGAGTGTTTAACTTTTTCAGGCAATCACAATATAAGTATACTACTAACTATACTGGTGGTCAGTGTGGTCAGGTCACTGGTCAGTCACACTGGCAGTGGCACTCCTGCAGCAAAAGTGTGCACTGTTTAATTTTAATATAATATGTACTCCTGGCTCCTGCTATAACCTATAACTGGCACTGCAGTAGTGCTCCCCAGTCTCCCCCACAATTATAAGCTGTGTGAGCTGAGCAGTCAGACAGATATATAATATATATAGATGATGCAGCACACTGGCCTGAGCCTGAGCAGTGCACTGCACAGTGCACACAGATATGGTATGTGACTGACTGAGTCACTGTGTGTATCGCTTTTTTCAGGCAGAGAACGGATATATTAAATAGAGATGAGCGGGTTCGGTTTCTCTGAATCCGAACCCGCCAGAACTTCATGTTTTTTTTCACGGGTCCGAGCGACTCGGATCTTCCCGCCTTGCTCGGTTAACCCGAGCGCGCCCGAACGTCATCATGACGCTGTCGGATTCTCGCGAGGCTCGGATTCTATCGCGAGACTCGGATTCTATATAAGGAGCCGCGCGTCGCCGCCATTTTCACACGTGCATTGAGATTGATAGGGAGAGGACGTGGCTGGCGTCCTCTCCATTTAGATTATAAGAGACTGAGAGAGATTTACTGGAGCTGACTAGGAGGAGTACTGTTACTGTAGAAGTGTAGAGACTGAGTGGAGAGAGTTTACTAGTGAGGACAGTGCAGTTTACTTTATAATCCGTTCTCTGCCTGAAAAAAGCGATACACAGCACACAGTGACTCAGTCACATACCATATCTGTGTGCACTGCTCAGGCTCAGGCCAGTGTGCTGCATCATCTATTATCTATATATAATATTATATATATATCTGTCTGACTGCTCAGCTCACACAGCTTATAATTGTGGGGGAGACTGGGGAGCACTACTGCAGTGCCAGTTATAGGTTATAGCAGGAGCCAGGAGTACATAATATATTATATAGTGAGTGACCACCAGACACACAGTGCAGTTTATTTAATATATCCGTTCTCTGCCTGAAAAAAGCGATACACACAGTGACTCAGTCAGTCACATACCATATCTGTGTGCACTGCTCAGGCTCAGGCCAGTGTGCTGCATCATCTATATATATTATATATCTGTCTGACTGCTCAGCTCACACAGCTTATAATTGTGGGGGAGACTGGGGAGCACTACTGCAGTGCCAGTTATAGGTTATAGCAGGAGCCAGGAGTACATAATATTATATTAAAATTAAACAGTGCACACTTTTGCTGCAGGAGTGCCACTGCCAGTGTGACTAGTGACCAGTGACCTGACCACCAGTATATATAATATTAGTAGTATACTATCTCTTTATCAACAACCAGTCTATATTAGCAGCAGACACAGTACAGTGCGGTAGTTCACGGCTGTGGCTACCTCTGTGTCGGCACTCGGCAGCCCGTCCATAATTGTATATACCACCTAACCGTGGTTTTTTTTTCTTTCTTTATACATACATACTAGTTACGAGTATACTATCTCTTTATCAACCAGTCTATATTAGCAGCAGACACAGTACAGTGCGGTAGTTCACGGCTGTGGCTACCTCTGTGTCGGCACTCGGCAGCCCGTCCATAATTGTATATACCACCTAACCGTGGTTTTTTTTTCTTTCTTTATACATACATACTAGTTACGAGTATACTATCTCTTTATCAACCAGTCTATATATTAGCAGCAGACACAGTACAGTGCGGTAGTTCACGGCTGTGGCTACCTCTGTGTCGGCACTCGGCAGCCCGTCCATAATTGTATATACCACCTAACCGTGGTTTTTTTTTCTTTCTTTATACATACATACTAGTTACGAGTATACTATCTCTTTATCAACCAGTCTATATATTAGCAGCAGACACAGTACAGTGCGGTAGTTCACGGCTGTGGCTACCTCTGTGTCGGCACTCGGCAGCCCGTCCATAATTGTATATACCACCTAACCGTGGTTTTTTTTTCTTTCTTTATACATACATACTAGTTACGAGTATACTATCTCTTTATCAACCAGTCTATATATTAGCAGCAGACACAGTACAGTGCGGTAGTTCACGGCTGTGGCTACCTCTGTGTCGGCACTCGGCAGCCCGTCCATAATTGTATATACCACCTAACCGTGGTTTTTCTTTCTTTCTTTATACATACATACTAGTTACGAGTATACTATCTCTTTATCAACCAGTCTATATATTAGCAGCAGACACAGTACAGTGCGGTAGTTCACGGCTGTGGCTACCTCTGCGTCGGCACTCGGCAGCCCGTCCATAATTGTATATACCACCTAACCGTGGTTTTTTTTTCTTTCTTTATACATACATACTAGTTACGAGTATACTATCTCTTTATCAACCAGTCTATATTAGCAGCAGACACAGTACAGTGCGGTAGTTCACGGCTGTGGCTACCTCTGTGTCGGCACTCGGCAGCCCGTCCATAATTGTATATACCACCTAACCGTGGTTTTTTTTTCTTTTTTTATACATACATACTAGTTACGAGTATACTATCTCTTTATCAACCAGTCTATATATTAGCAGCAGACACAGTACAGTGCGGTAGTTCACGGCTGTGGCTACCTCTGTGTCGGCACTCGGCAGCCCGTCCATAATTGTATATACCACCTAACCGTGGTTTTTTTTTCTTTCTTTATACATACATACTAGTTACGAGTATACTATCTCTTTATCAACCAGTCTATATATTAGCAGCAGACACAGTACAGTGCGGTAGTTCATGGCTGTGGCTACCTCTGTGTCGGCACTCGGCAGCCCGTCCATAATTGTATACTAGTATCCAATCCATCCATCTCCATTGTTTACCTGAGGTGCCTTTTAGTTGTGCCTATTAAAATATGGAGAACAAAAATGTTGAGGTTCCAAAATTAGGGAAAGATCAAGATCCACTTCCACCTCGTGCTGAAGCTGCTGCCACTAGTCATGGCCGAGACGATGAAATGCCAGCAACGTCGTCTGCCAAGGCCGATGCCCAATGTCATAGTACAGAGCATGTCAAATCCAAAACACCAAATATCAGTAAAAAAAGGACTCCAAAACCTAAAATAAAATTGTCGGAGGAGAAGCGTAAACTTGCCAATATGCCATTTACCACACGGAGTGGCAAGGAACGGCTGAGGCCCTGGCCTATGTTCATGGCTAGTGGTTCAGCTTCACATGAGGATGGAAGCACTCAGCCTCTCGCTAGAAAAATGAAAAGACTCAAGCTGGCAAAAGCAGCACAGCAAAGAACTGTGCATTCTTCGAAATCCCAAATCCACAAGGAGAGTCCAATTGTGTCGGTTGCGATGCCTGACCTTCCCAACACTGGACGTGAAGAGCATGCGCCTTCCACCATTTGCACGCCCCCTGCAAGTGCTGGAAGGAGCACCCGCAGTCCAGTTCCTGATAGTCAGATTGAAGATGTCAGTGTTGAAGTACACCAGGATGAGGAGGATATGGGTGTTGCTGGCGCTGGGGAGGAAATTGACCAGGAGGATTCTGATGGTGAGGTGGTTTGTTTAAGTCAGGCACCCGGGGAGACACCTGTTGTCCGTGGGAGGAATATGGCCGTTGACATGCCAGGTGAAAATACCAAAAAAATCAGCTCTTCGGTGTGGAGGTATTTCACCAGAAATGCGGACAACAGGTGTCAAGCCGTGTGTTCCCTTTGTCAAGATGTAATAAGTAGGGGTAAGGACGTTAACCACCTCGGAACATCCTCCCTTATACGTCACCTGCAGCGCATTCATAATAAGTCAGTGACAAGTTCAAAAACTTTGGGTGACAGCGGAAGCAGTCCACTGACCAGTAAATCCCTTCCTCTTGTAACCAAGCTCACGCAAACCACCCCACCAACTCCCTCAGTGTCAATTTCCTCCTTCCCCAGGAATGCCAATAGTCCTGCAGGCCATGTCACTGGCAATTCTGACGAGTCCTCTCCTGCCTGGGATTCCTCCGATGCATCCTTGCGTGTAACGCCTACTGCTGCTGGCGCTGCTGTTGTTGCCGCTGGGAGTCGATGGTCATCCCAGAGGGGAAGTCGTAAGCCCACTTGTACTACTTCCAGTAAGCAATTGACTGTTCAACAGTCCTTTGCGAGGAAGATGAAATATCACAGCAGTCATCCTACTGCAAAGCGGATAACTGAGTCCTTGACAACTATGTTGGTGTTAGACGTGCGTCCGGTATCCGCCGTTAGTTCACAGGGAACTAGACAATTTATTGAGGCAGTGTGCCCCCGTTACCAAATACCATCTAGGTTCCACTTCTCTAGGCAGGCGATACCGAGAATGTACACGGACGTCAGAAAAAGACTCACCAGTGTCCTAAAAAATGCAGTTGTACCCAATGTCCACTTAACCACGGACATGTGGACAAGTGGAGCAGGGCAGGGTCAGGACTATATGACTGTGACAGCCCACTGGGTAGATGTATGGACTCCCGCCGCAAGAACAGCAGCGGCGGCACCAGTAGCAGCATCTCGCAAACGCCAACTCTTTCCTAGGCAGGCTACGCTTTGTATCACCGCTTTCCAGAATACGCACACAGCTGAAAACCTCTTACGGCAACTGAGGAAGATCATCGCGGAATGGCTTACCCCAATTGGACTCTCCTGTGGATTTGTGGCATCGGACAACGCCAGCAATATTGTGTGTGCATTAAATATGGGCAAATTCCAGCACGTCCCATGTTTTGCACATACCTTGAATTTGGTGGTGCAGAATTTTTTAAAAAACGACAGGGGCGTGCAAGAGATGCTGTCGGTGGCCAGAAAAATTGCGGGACACTTTCGGCGTACAGGCACCACGTACAGAAGACTGGAGCACCACCAAAAACTACTGAACCTGCCCTGCCATCATCTGAAGCAAGAAGTGGTAACGAGGTGGAATTCAACCCTCTATATGCTTCAGAGGTTGGAGGAGCAGCAAAAGGCCATTCAAGCCTATACAATTGAGCACGATATAGGAGGTGGAATGCACCTGTCTCAAGTGCAGTGGAGAATGATTTCAACGTTGTGCAAGGTTCTGATGCCCTTTGAACTTGCCACACGTGAAGTCAGTTCAGACACTGCCAGCCTGAGTCAGGTCATTCCCCTCATCAGGCTTTTGCAGAAGAAGCTGGAGGCATTGAAGAAGGAGCTAAAAGGGAGCGATTCCGCTAGGCATGTGGGACTTGTGGATGCAGCCCTTAATTCGCTTAACAAGGATTCACGGGTGGTCAATCTGTTGAAATCAGAGCACTACATTTTGGCCACCGTGCTCGATCCTAGATTTAAAGCCTACCTTGGATCTCTCTTTCCGGCAGACACAGGTCTGCTGGGGTTGAAAGACCTGCTGGTGACAAAATTGTCAAGTCAAGCGGAACGCGACCTGTCAACATCTCCTCCTTCACATTCTCCCGCAACTGGGGGTGCGAGGAAAAGGCTCAGAATTCCGAGCCCACCCGCTGGCGGTGATGCAGGGCAGTCTGGAGCGACTGCTGATGCTGACATCTGGTCCGGACTGAAGGACCTGACAACGATTACGGACATGTCGTCTACTGTCACTGCATATGATTCTCTCAACATTGATAGAATGGTGGAGGATTATATGAGTGACCGCATCCAAGTAGGCACGTCACACAGTCCGTACTTATACTGGCAGGAAAAAGAGGCAATTTGGAGGCCCTTGCACAAACTGGCTTTATTCTACCTAAGTTGCCCTCCCACAAGTGTGTACTCCGAAAGAGTGTTTAGTGCCGCCGCTCACCTTGTCAGCAATCGGCGTACGAGGTTACATCCAGAAAATGTGGAGAAGATGATGTTCATTAAAATGAATTATAATCAATTCCTCCGCGGAGACATTGACCAGCAGCAATTGCCTCCACAAAGTACACAGGGAGCTGAGATGGTGGATTCCAGTGGGGACGAATTGATAATCTGTGAGGAGGGGGATGTACACGGTGATATATCGGAGGGTGAAGATGAGGTGGACATCTTGCCTCTGTAGAGCCAGTTTGTGCAAGGAGAGATTAATTGCTTCTTTTTTGGGGGGGGTCCAAACCAACCCGTCATATCAGTCACAGTCGTGTGGCAGACCCTGTCACTGAAATGATGGGTTGGTTAAAGTGTGCATGTCCTGTTTTGTTTATACAACATAAGGGTGGGTGGGAGGGCCCAAGGACAATTCCATCTTGCACCTCTTTTTTCTTTTCTTTTTCTTTGCATCATGTGCTGATTGGGGAGGGTTTTTTGGAAGGGACATCCTGCGTGACACTGCAGTGCCACTCCTAGATGGGCCCGGTGTTTGTGTCGGCCACTAGGGTCGCTAATCTTACTCACACAGCTACCTCATTGCGCCTCTTTTTTTCTTTGCGTCATGTGCTGTTTGGGGAGGGTTTTTTGGAAGGGACATCCTGCGTGACACTGCAGTGCCACTCCTAGATGGGCCCGGTGTTTGTGTCGGCCACTAGGGTCGCTAATCTTACTCACACAGCTACCTCATTGCGCCTCTTTTTTTCTTTGCGTCATGTGCTGTTTGGGGAGGGTTTTTTGGAAGGGCCATCCTGCGTGACACTGCAGTGCCACTCCTAGATGGGCCCGGTGTTTGTGTTGGCCACTAGGGTCACTAATCTTACTCACACAGCTACCTCATTGCGCCTCTTTTTTTCTTTGCGTCATGTGCTGTTTGGGGAGGGTTTTTTGGAAGGGACATCCTACGTGACACTGCAGTGACACTCCTAGATGGGCCCGGTGTTTGTGTCGGCCACTAGGGTCGCTTATCTTACTCACACAGCGACCTCGGTGCAAATTTTAGGACTAAAAATAATATTGTGAGGTGTGAGGTATTCAGAATAGACTGAAAATGAGTGGAAATTATGGTTTTTGAGGTTAATAATACTTTGGGATCAAAATGACCCCCAAATTCTATGATTTAAGCTGTTTTTTAGTGTTTTTTGAAAAAAACACCCGAATCCAAAACACACCCGAATCCGACAAAAAAAATTCGGTGAGGTTTTGCCAAAACGCGTTCGAACCCAAAACACGGCCGCGGAACCGAACCCAAAACCAAAACACAAAACCCGAAAAATTTCAGGCGCTCATCTCTAATATTAAATAAACTGCACTGTGTGTCTGGTGGTCACTCACTATATAATATATTATGTACTCCTGGCTCCTGCTATAACCTATAACTGGCACTGCAGTAGTGCTCCCCAGTCTCCCCCACAATTATAAGCTGTGTGAGCTGAGCAGTCAGACAGATATATATAATATTATATATAGATAATAGATGATGCAGCACACTGGCCGGAGCCTGAGCAGTGCACACAGATATGGTATGTGACTGACTGAGTCACTGTGTGTATCGCTTTTTTCAGGCAGAGAACGGATATATTAAATAAACTGCACTGTGTGTCTGGTGGTCACTCACTATATAATATATTATGTACTCCTGGCTCCTGCTATAACCTATAACTGGCACTGCAGTAGTGCTCCCCAGTCTCCCCCACAATTATAAGCTGTGTGAGCTGAGCAGTCAGACAGATATATATAATATTATATATAGATAATAGATGATGCAGCACACTGGCCTGAGCCTGAGCAGTGCACACAGATATGGTATGTGACTGAGTCACTGTGTGCTGTGTATCGCTTTTTTCAGGCAGAGAACGGATTATAAAGTAAACTGCACTGTCCTCACTAGTAAACTCTCTCCACTCAGTCTCTACACTTCTACAGTAACAGTACTCCTCCTAGTCAGCTCCAGTAAATCTCTCTCAGTCTCTTATAATCTAAATGGAGAGGACGCCAGCCACGTCCTCTCCCTATCAATCTCAATGCACGTGTGAAAATGGCGGCGACGCGCGGCTCCTTATATAGAATCCGAGTCTCGCGAGAATCCGACAGCGTCATGATGACGTTCGGGCGCGCTCGGGTTAACCGAGCAAGGCGGGAAGATCCGAGTCTGCTCGGACCCGTGAAAAAAACCATGAAGTTCTGGCGGGTTCGGATTCAGAGAAACCGAACCCGCTCATCTCTAGTTTCTAGTCATATGGTGGGATTCAAATGTTAACGCACCCCCTATCTCCCACCTAAAGTGACGGGAGATAGAGGGTCGATATTCAAATGTCCCCCGCTTTTGTTGCTATCGCACCCAGTACAGTGGGGTTTAGGCGCATAAAGCACCTAAACCCGACTAAACTAATGGGCGCGATTGTGAAAAGACCCATTTGGGCGCCCAAACGGGTCTCTTTACATGCATTTCAGCTCGCTACCTCTGGGGGTAGCGAGCTGAAATTATCTTGTCACGCCCGTCGGCAGTAACATTAGAATACTGCCGGCGGGCGCAATCGCGGCCGGGAGGGGGGGAAGCACATTTGAATCCGGCTCTTAGTATCAAATATGTTTGCAAACATTTAGGAAACATATTTTACTTAGTTGTGTCCAACGTTAGCTGGTATAGATACGTATGCCCTATAGAAACCTATGGGGAATGTGGCTGTGGGCAGGAATGGAGGGGTTGCAGCAGCCGGTACTGGAGATATCTGCTGCGTTTCCCCTGTGATACATTCCAGAGATACTTAATATTTGCAGCTAACCGTTTTGGGGGGAAAAAACACAAATATTGATTGATAAATGGGCCTCTTAGTCCGCACTGAGCCAAGGGCGTCAAGAGGTTGAAGGCAGGTTCCCCTGGGGGTCCCGCTGTGGTAAGTGCAGGCAGGGGCGTAGGGAGGGCGGTTCCGGTGGAGCTCGAGCTCCAGGCGCCCAAGACAGTACAGGGCACCGCAGCTCGACTCCGCTGGAACCTCCGCATGGCCACACTAAGCTAGCAGCCGCAGCTGTCAGTCACTGACAGCTGAGAGCCTGAGCTGCGTCAGCTCTCTCTCTCCCTCCGCGCTCCCTTGCATGTGACATCGTGACCTCACACGCACGGGCGTCTGACATCATGTTGTCAGACGGGCAGAGACACGGGGAGGCGCAGAGGGACTGCGGAGACGGAGCAGCAGCAGTCGGGATGCAGGAGCGGGGCAGGGGTGAGTATTGTTTTTTTTAGTTTTGTTTTACTTTGTAAGCGGCGCTACCGAGGGGCACAAACCAGTGTGCACAATTACTCTGGGCACAGCTACAGGGTGCACAATTACTCTGGGCACAGCTACAGGGTGCACAATTACTCTGGGCACAGCTACAGGGTGCACAATTACTCTGGGCACAGCTACAGGGTGCACAGTTACTCTGGGCACAGCTACAGGGGACACAACTACTGGGGGCAAATCTACAGGGGGCACAACTACTGGATGCAAATCTACAGGGAGCACAGCTACTGGGGGCAAAGCTACAGGGGGCACAACTACTATGGGCACAGCTGCAGGGGGCACAACTACTGGGTGCAAATCTACAGGGGGCACAACTACTGGGTGCAAATCTACAGGGGCCACCACAGCTACAGTGGGTACAATTACTCTGGGCACAGCTACAGGGGGCACAACAACTTGGGGCAAATCTACAGGGGGCACAGCTACTGGGTCCATAACTACAGGGGGCGTAACTGTGGCCATGCCCCTTCCCAATGAAGCCACGCTCCTATTTTTTGCCGCGTGCCTTAGGCGCGCACTATGTTTGTCCTGGGGGTGTGTGTGAGTGTGGGGGACGCCAATGGAAACTTTCACCCTAGGTGCTACAAGGTCTAGAGCCGGCCCTGGTGGCCACGCACCCAATTCAGTACAGGGGATGGGGGCGCCGGAACATACCTTGCTCCAGGCACCATGACACCTTGCTACACCTCTGAGTGCAGGGGGGGGCAGGTAGAGATTTGGCCACATCCTCCATCCGGGTGTGCTATGGCTGACATACTGACGCCGGGATCGTGGCAGCATACCGACACCGGGATCCCGGCGGGCTCGCTGCCCTGGCCACACTGCGGTCGCCCCCGGGTTCTATTCCCACTCTATGGGTGTTGTAGACACCCACGAGTGGAAATAGTCCTTGTTGGTCTGCATGCCGACCATCGGGATAGTGAGGGGGCGGGATGTTGGTGGCGGTCATGTGACTGTAGGTCTCCCGACCGCCGGTCACATGAGTACCAGCACCTCCATTCACCAGCCTAGGTGTGGCGGGTTATGGGTGAGGGGAAAATGCGTATATAATAGCTTCCTATAGGGCTGCATGGTGGACACACCCCTGAAGTATGGAAACCTTTACATCGATATCTATGCTTGTTATTAGCAATTATTATACTGTGTTTTTTAATGTTTAGAGTTTTTTATAGATATTTTGGCATATGTATAGGACTGAAAACCCCTTTCTCGCCCCGGCTGATGTTGGTAACAGCACATCTTTGTACATTGGGGGTCATTCCGAGTTGATCAAAGCTGTGCCAAATTTAGCACAGCTACGATCAGACACTCAGACATGTGGCTAGTCCGCCCCGCATGTCAGTGCCGGCTCCCCCGCAGAAATGCAAAAGCATTGCACAGCGGCGATGCTTTTGCATTTGAGGAGTAACTCCCGGCCAGCGCATCTCCTGCGGCTGGCCGGGAGAACTTCTTCGCTGCCCGGGTCTCAGCAGCTGAGTGTGACGTCATGCAGCAGCCGCCGCGGCCCGCTCCCCCCAATGGTCCGGCCACGCCTGCGTTGGCCGGACCGCGCCCCCTAAACGGCGGCTTTTAACTAGAGATGAGCGGGTTCGGTTCCTCGGAATCCGAACCCCCCCGAACTTCAGCCTTTTTACACGGGTCCGAGGCAGACTCGGATCTTCCTGCCTTGCTCGGCTAACCCGAGCGCGCCCGAACGTCATCATCCCGCTGTCGGATTCTCGCGAGGCTCGTATTCTATCGCGAGACTCGGATTCTATATAAGGAGCCGCGCGTCGCCGCCATTTTCACACGTGCATTGAGATTGATAGGGAGAGGACGTGGCTGGCGTCCTCTCCGTTAGAATAGATAGAGACACTTGAGTTGATTAATTACTTAGTAATTTTGGGGAGCATTAGGAGTACTCAGAGTGCAGAGTTTTGCTGATAGTTACTAGTGACTGACCACCACCAGTTTTATTTATTATTTAATATAATCCGTTCTCTGCCTGAAAAAAAACGATACACAGTCACATACCATATCTGTGCTCAGCCTCAGTGTGCTGCATGATAATATCATCTATGTATATCCGACTGTGCTGAGTGCTCACTGCTCACACAGCTGAATTGTGGGGGAGACTGGGGTGCAGTTATAGCAGGAGTACAGTGCACACTTTTGCTGCCAGTGTGACTGACCAGTGACCACCAGTATATTGTCTGCCTGAAAAAGTTAAACAATCCTGTGGTGTTTTTTTTTTTTTATTCTATAAACGCATTCTGCTGACAGTGTCCAGCAGGTCCGTCATTCATTATATTATATAAATATTTACCTGCAGTAGTGTTATATTTTTTTTGTTCATCTCTATCATCTTTATCATCTCTATATTAGCAGACGCAGTACGGTAGTCCACGGCTGTGGCTACCTCTGTGTCGTCAGTGCTCGTCCATAATTGTATACCTACCTGTGGTGGGTTTTTTTTTTCTATCTTCTTCATACTAGTAGTTTAGGAGTCTGCTGACAGTGTCCAGCAGGTCCGTCATTATATTATATATACCTGCAGTAGTGATATATATATATTTTTTTTATATCATTATCATCTCTATACTAGCAGACGCAGTACGGTAGTCCACGGCTGTAGCTACCTCTGTGTCGTCAGTGCTCATCCATAATTGTATACCTACCTGTGGTGGGGTTTTTTTTTCTATCTTCTTCATACTAGTAGTTTAGGAGTCTGCTGACAGTGTCCAGCAGGTCCGTCATTATATTATATATACCTGCAGTAGTGATATATATATATTTTTTATATCATTATCATCTCTATACTAGCAGACGCAGTACGGTAGTCCACGGCTGTAGCTACCTCTGTGTCGTCAGTGCTCGTCCATAATTGTATACCTACCTGTGGTGGGGTTTTTTTTTCTATCTTCTTCATACTAGTAGTTTAGGAGTCTGCTGACAGTGTCCAGCAGGTCCGTCATTATATTATATATACCTGCAGTAGTGATATATATATATTTTTTATATCATTATCATCTCTATACTAGCAGACGCAGTACGGTAGTCCACGGCTGTAGCTACCTCTGTGTCGTCAGTGCTCGTCCATAATTGTATACCTACCTGTGGTGGGGTTTTTTTTTTCTATCTTCTTCATACTAGTAGTTTAGGAGTCTGCTGACAGTGTCCAGCAGGTCCGTCATTATATTATATATACCTGCAGTAGTGATATATATATATTTTTTATATCATTATCATCTCTATACTAGCAGACGCAGTACGGTAGTCCACGGCTGTAGCTACCTCTGTGTCGTCAGTGCTCGTCCATAATTGTATACCTACCTGTGGTGGGGTTTTTTTTTCTATCTTCTTCATACTAGTAGTTTAGGAGTCTGCTGATAGTGTCCAGCAGGTCCGTCATTATATTATATATACCTGCAGTAGTGATATATATATATTTTTTATATCATCATCATCTCTATACTAGCAGACGCAGTACGGTAGTCCACGGCTGTAGCTACCTCTGTGTCGTCAGTGCTCGTCCATAATTGTATACCTACCTGTGGTGTTTTTTTTTTTTCTATCTTCTTCATACTAGTAGTTTAGGAGTCTGCTGACAGTGTCCAGCAGGTCCGTCATTATATTATATATACCTGCAGTAGTGATATATATATATTTTTTATATCATTATCATCTCTATACTAGCAGACGCAGTACGGTAGTCCACGGCTGTAGCTACCTCTGTGTCGTCAGTCACTCGTCATCCATAAGTATACTAGTATCCATCCATCTCCATTGTTTACCTGAGGTGCCTTTTAGTTGTGCCTATTAAAATATGGAGAACAAAAATGTTGAGGTTCCAAAAATAGGGAAAGATCAAGATCCACTTCCACCTCGTGCTGAAGCTGCTGCCACTAGTCATGGCCGAGACGATGAAATTCCATCAACGTCGTCTGCCAAGGCCGATGCCCAATGTCATAGTACAGAGCATGTAAAATCCAAAACACAAAATATCAGTAAAAAAAAGGACTCAAAAATCTAAAATAAAATCGTCGGAGGAGAAGCGTAAACTTGCCAATATGCCATTTACCACACGGAGTGGCAAGGAACGGCTGAGGCCCTGGCCTATGTTCATGGATAGTGGTTCAGCTTCACATGAGGATGGAAGCACTCAGCCTCTCGCTAGAAAAATGAAAAGACTTAAGCTGGCAAAAGCACAGCAAAGAACTGTGCGTTCTTCGAAATCACAAATCCACAAGGAGAGTCCAATTGTGTCGGTTGCGATGCCTGACCTTCCCAACACTGGACGTGAAGAGCATGCGCCTTCCACCATTTGCACGCCCCCTGCAAGTGCTGGAAGGAGCACCCGCAGTCCAGTTCCTGATAGTCAGATTGAAGATGTCAGTGTTGAAGTACACCAGGATGAGGAGGATATGGGTGTTGCTGGCGCTGGGGAGGAAATTGACAAGGAGGATTCTGATGGTGAGGTGGTTTGTTTAAGTCAGGCACCCGGGGAGACACCTGTTGTCCGTGGGAGGAATATGGCCATTGACATGCCTGGTGAAAATACCAAAAAAATCAGCTCTTCGGTGTGGAAGTATTTCAACAGAAATGCGGACAACATTTGTCAAGCCGTGTGTTGCCTTTGTCAAGCTGTAATAAGTAGGGGTAAGGACGTTAACCACCTCGGAACATCCTCCCTTATACGTCACCTGCAGCGCATTCATCATAAGTCAGTGACAAGTTCAAAAACTTTGGGCGACAGCGGAAGCAGTCCACTGACCAGTAAATCCCTTCCTCTTGTAACCAAGCTCACGCAAACCACCCCACCAACTCCCTCAGTGTCAATTTCCTCCTTCCCCAGGAATGCCAATAGTCCTGCAGGCCATGTCACTGGCAATTCTGACGAGTCCTCTCCTGCCTGGGATTCCTTCAATGCATCCTTGCGTGTAACGCCTACTGCTGCTGGCGCTGCTGTTGTTGCTGCTGGGAGTCGATGGTCATCCCAGAGGGGAAGTCGTAAGACGACTTTTACTACTTCCACCAAGCAATTGACTGTCCAACAGTCCTTTGCGAGGAAGATGAAATATCACAGCAGTCATCCTGCTGCAAAGCGGATAACTGAGGCCTTGGCATCCTGGGCGGTGAGAAACGTGGTTCCGGTATCCATCATTACTGCAGAGCCAACTATAGACTTGATTGAGGTACTGTGTCCCCGGTACCAAATACCATCTAGGTTCCATTTCTCTAGGCAGGCGATACCGAAAATGTACACAGACCTCAGAAAAAGACTCACCAGTGTCCTAAAAAATGCAGTTGTACCCAATGTCCACTTAACCACGGACATGTGGACAAGTGGAGCAGGCAGACTCAGGACTATATGACTGTGACAGCCCACTGGGTAGATGTATTGACTCCCGCCGCAAGAACAGCAGCGGCGGCACCAGTAGCAGCATCTCGCAAACGCCAACTCTTTCCTAGGCAGGCTACGCTTTGTATCACCGCTTTCCAGAATACGCACACAGCTGAAAACCTCTTACGGCAACTGAGGAAGATCATCAAAGAATGGCTTACCCCAATTGGACTCTCCTGTGGATTTGTGGCATCGGACAACGCCAGCAATATTGTGTGTGCATTAAATATGGGCAAATTCCAGCACGTCCCATGTTTTGCACATACCTTGAATTTGGTGGTGCAGAATTATTTAAAAAACGAGAGGGGCGTGCAAGAGATGCTGTCGGTGGCCAGAAGAATTGCGGGACACTTTCGGCGTACAGGCACCATGTACAGAAGACTGGAGCAACACCAAAAACGCCTGAACCTGCCCTGCCATCATCTGAAGCAAGAAGTGGTAACGAGGTGGAATTCAACCCTCTATATGCTTCAGAGGTTGGAGGAGCAGCAAAAGGCCATTCAAGCCTATACAACTGAGCACGATATAGGAGGTGGAATGCACCTGTCTCAAGCGCAGTGGAGAATGATTTCAACGTTGTGCAAGGTTCTGCAACCTTTTGAACTTGCCACACGTGAAGTCAGTTCAGACACTGCCAGCCTGAGTCAGGTCATTCCCCTCATCAGGCTTTTGCAGAAGAAGCTGGAGACATTGAAGGAGGAGCTAACACTGAGCGATTCCGCTAGGCATGTGGGACTTGTGGATGGAGCCCTTAATTCGCTTAACAAGGATTCACGGGTGGTCAATCTGTTGAAATCAGAGCACTACATTTTGGCCACCGTGCTCGATCCTAGATTTAAAACCTACCTTGGATATCTCTTTCCGGCAGACACAAGTCTGCAGGGGTTCAAAGAACTGCTGGTGAGAAAATTGTCAAGTCAAGCGGAACGCGACCTGTCAACATCTCCTCCTTCACATTCTCCCGCAACTGGGGGTGCGAGGAAAAGGCTCAGAATTCCGAGCCCACCCGCTGGCGGTGATGCAGGGCAGTCTGGAGCGACTGCTGATGCTGACATCTGGTCCGGACTGAAGGACCTGCCAACGATTACGGACATGTCGTCTACTGTCACTGCATATGATTCTCTCACCATTGAAAGAATGGTGGAGGATTATATGAGTGACCGCATCCAAGTAGGCACGTCAGACAGTCCGTACGTATACTGGCAGGAAAAAGAGGCAATTTGGAGGCCCTTGCACAAACTGGCTTTATTCTACCTAAGTTGCCCTCCCACAAGTGTGTACTCCGAAAGAGTGTTTAGTGCCGCCGCTCACCTTGTCAGCAATCGGCGTACGAGGTTACTTCCAGAAAATGTGGAGAAGATGATGTTCATTAAAATGAATTATAATCAATTCCTCCATGGAGACATTCACCAGCAGCAATTGCCTCCACAAAGTACACAGGCAACTGTGATGGTGGATTCCAGTGGGGACGAATTGATAATCTGTGAGGAGGGGGATGTACACGGTGATGAATCGGAGGATGATGATGAGGTGGACATCTTGCCTCTGTAGAGCCAGTTTGTGCAAGGAGAGATTAATTGCTTCTTTTTTGGTGGGGGTCCAAACCAACCCGTCATTTCAGTCACAGTCGTGTGGCAGACCCTGTCACTGAAATGATGGGTTGGTTAAAGTGTGCATGTCCTGTTTATACAACATAAGGGTGGGTGGGAGGGCCCAAGGACAATTCCATCTTGCACCTCTTTTTTCTTTCATTTTTCTTTGCGTCATGTGCTGTTTGGGGAGTGTTTTTTGGAAGGGCCATCCTGCGTGACACTGCAGTGCCACTCCTAGATGGGCCAGGTGTTTGTGTCGGCCACTAGGGTCGCTTATCTTAGTCACACAGCTACCTCATTGCGCCTCTTTTTTTTCTTCTCTGCGTCATGTGCTGTTTGGGGAGTATTTTTTGGAAGGGCCATCCTGCGTGACACTGCAGTGCCACTCCTAGATGGGCCAGGTGTTTGTGTCGGCCACTAGGGTCACTTATCTTAGTGACACAGCTACCTCATTGCGCCTCTTTTTTTTCTTCTTTGCGTCATGTGCTGTTTGGGGAGTATTTTTTGGAAGGGCCATCCGGCCTGACACTGCAGTGCCACTCCTAGATGGGCCAGGTGTTTGTGTCGGCCACTAGGGTCGCTTAGCTTACTCACACAGCTACCTCATTGCGCCTCTTTTTTTCTTTGCGTCATGTGCTGTTTGGGGAGTGTTTTTTGGAAGGGCCAACCAGCGTGACACTGCAGTGCCACTCCTAGATGGGCCAGGTGTTTGTGTCGGCCACTAGGGTCACTTATCTTAGTCACACAGCTACCTCATTGCGCCTCTTTTTTTTCTTCTTTGCGTCATGTGCTGTTTGGGGATTATTTTTTGGAAGGGCCATCCGGCCTGACACTGCAGTGCCACTCCTAGATGGGCCAGGTGTTTGTGTCGGCCACTAGGGTCGCTTAGCTTACTCACACAGCTACCTCATTGCGCCTCTTTTTTTCTTTGCGTCATGTGCTGTTTGGGGAGTGTTTTTTGGAAGGGCCATCCTGCGTGACACTGCAGTGCCACTCCTAGATGGGCCAGGTGTTTGTGTCGGCCACTTGGGTCGCTGAGCTTAGTCATCCAGCGACCTCGGTGCAAATTTTAGGACTAAAAATAATATTGTGAGGTGTGAGGTGTTCAGAATAGACTGAAAATGAGTGGAAATTATGGTTATTGAGGTTAATAATACTTTGGGATCAAAATGACCCCCAAATTCTATGATTTAAGCTGTTTTTTAGGGTTTTTTTAAAAAAACACCCGAATCCAAAACACACCCGAATCCGACAAAAAAAATTCGGTGAGGTTTTGCCAAAACGCGTTCGAACCCAAAACACGGCCACGGAACCGAACACAAAACACAAAACCCGAAAAATTTCCGGTGCACATCTCTACTTTTAACCCCCTCCTGCCCAGCGACCGCCTCTATCTGCTAACAGGCAGAGGCAATCGCTAGGCAACGACGGCCATCTGGCATGCGCTGGCACACTACGGTGCCGGCGCATGCGCAGTTCCGACCCGATTGCTGCGCTGCGATAAACTGCAGCGAGCGATCGGGTCGGAATGACCCCCCATTGGCCCTCATTCCGAGTTGATCGCTCGCTAGCTACTTTAAGCAGCCGTACAAACACATAGTCGCCGCCCACGGGGGAGTGTATTTTCGCTTTGCAAAAGTGCGAACGCCTGTGCAGCCGCGCGGCAGCAAACAAATTTTGTGCAGAACAAGACCAGCCCTGTAGTTACTTATCCTGTGCGATGATTGCTGCGACAAATGACTCGGTAATGACGTCAGATACCCGCCCAGCAAACGCCCGGCTACACCTGCGTTTTTCCAAACACTCCCAGAAACGGTCAGTTGCCACCCAGAAACTCCCACTTCCTGTCAATCTTCTTGCGTTCGGCTGTGTGATTGGAATCGTCGCTAGAACCAGTGCAAAACCACAAAGGACTTCGTACCCATACGACGTGCGTGCACATTACTGAGCATACAAATGCGCAGTTTAGCCTTTTTTTTACTGATCGCTACGCAGCGAACAACGGCAGCTAGCGATCAACTCGGAATGACCCCCATTGCACAAAATGACTGCATAAAACCCATAGTGTCAATCATTAGATGCAAACAGCGGTATGTACAATCTGAATCAGCTAAAGATTTCCGAAAACTCCTACAAGTCTTATTGGCAGATGCCAGCAGGGACCGGGAAACACTGTGATTCTGCACCGTTCCTCCTCCACTGCCCGCAGGCAACTGCCCATCAGCTCGTCTTAGAACAAAGACACTTTCTTTCATATATGTTATACAAATGTTCTAACACGCTTCTCTTCCTTCTGAGAATCTGACAGACCAACAATACCTGTTACATGAAAAATACTACTCTGATGCTTCCCGGCCTTTCATTTCATAGTACATACCAGCATGACCAGGTCGCCCTGCGCATCAAACGCTCACCTCCACCCTAACCTACAAAGAGACAGTACTCGATAACAGAGGGAAGGGGCTGGTTTGTCTGGAGTGGAGTTTTGTTGATAAACCTGCACCGACATCCAGCCCAGCAAATATTACATGTGCCCGTACCATCTACGATCCATGCTGAATTAAGCCCAGAGGTCATGGGTTCGATGCCCACCATGGCCATAACTGTATGGAGTTTGTATATTCTCTCTGTGCTTGCGTGGGTTTCCTCCCACAATCCAAAAATATACTGATAGGTTCACTGGCTCCCAACAAAAGAAAATTAACCCTAGCATGAATGTGTGTGAGTGTACATGTGATAGGGAATATAGATTGTAAGCTCCACTGGGGCAGGGACCGATGTGAATGGCCAAATATTCTCTGTAAAGCGCAGCGGAATATGTGTGTGCTATATAAATAACTGGTAATAATAATAATAACAATAATTATTATTATTATTATTATTATTATTATTGTGACCGTTGTGATTTATCTGCATTCATTCCAGAGCTGGAAAGCAGGTTCCCATTTAATTTTTGTAAACAAATGTATATATTTCTATGAACTTAATTAGCACTTTTACTTTGCATTGGCGTCTGCACGTAGGGGGTCAGTCAGACCTGATCGCTCGCTAGCTGGTTTTTGCAGTTCTGCATTCACATAGTCGCAGCCCAGAGCCGGCCCTAGGCATAGGCAAACTAGGCAATTGCCTAGGGCATCTGGTATGCCTAGGGGCACAAGCAACTTCTGCTGATTAAAATGATATGCAGCATGCCTATATTCTGTGTGTAGCATTTCGTATGCAGATACAGCCACAGTCGCACACAGTATATAGGCATACCGAATATAATTTTAATCAGCAGAAGCTGCTTGTGCATCCTAGCCACATAGCAATAAAAATAAGATGCACTTTCATAAAAAATAGGCCCCCGACGTTAGCAGAGCTGCCAGTTGACTCACGCCAGGAACTACATGTGTCATTATGTGTATAAGGGCATTAATAATGTGTAACATATATGTAAGGGGCACTATGTGTGTCATTATGTGTATAAGGGCACTAATAATGTGCGGCATATGTGTAAGGGACATTATGTGTGTCATTATGTGTATAAGGGCCTTAGCAATGTGCGGCATATGTGTAAGGGAAATTATGTGTATAAGGGCATTAATAAGGGTTGGCATAATGTGTAAGGCGCATTATGTTTATAAGGACATTAATAATGTGTGTCATATGTGTAAGAGGCATTACTGTGTGGTATTATGTGTATAAATGCATTACCAATGTGTGGCATTATGTGTACAAAGGTGCTCTACAGTCTGGCGTAACGTATAGAAAGGGCACTACTGTGTGGTCTAATGTGAATAAAGAGCAATATGGTGTGGTGTAGTGTGAATAAGGAGCAATATGGTGTGGTGTGATGAAAATAAAGAGCAATATGGTGTGGTGTAATGTGAATAAGGAGCAATTCAGTATGATGTTATGTGAATGAGGGGCACTACTGTGAGGAGTAACGTATATAAGGTAAAGTGATACTACTGTGTGATCAGTAGCGGATCTTGCCACGGGCAAGCAGGACTTTTGCCCGGGGCGCCGCCTTCCGGAGGGCGCCGCACCATGGCAAGATCCGCCACTGTGCCCCCCGCTGTCCCCCCCACAGTGCCCCGCTGTGCCCCCCGCTTTGAAGGGAACCAGACGCGTAGCGTCTAGTTTCCCTTCATGGAGAGGACCTTTGTTGTGCGGTGCGCGATGACGTCATCACGCACCGCACAGCAAAGGTCCTCTCCATGAAGGGAAACTAGACGCTACGGTCTAGTTTCCCTTCATGGAGAGGACCTTTGCTGTGCGGTGCGCGATGACGTCATTGCGCACCGCACAGCACAGTGGCACAGACACTAGGGGTCATAATTGACCTCTAGTGTCAATGCTGTTCTATGGGAGAGACGTAATAACGTCTCTCCCATAGATCGAGGAGAGGAGAGAAGAACGGCGCCGGCGGAGGAGGTCTGCAGCGGTCTGGATCAGGAACGGGGATAGTAAGTATACTTTCTCTAACGTCCTAGTGGATGCTGGGGACTCCGTAAGGACCATGGGGATTAGCGGCTCCGCAGGAGACTGGGCACATCTAAAGAAAGCTTTAGGACTAGCTGGTGTGCACTGGCTCCTCCCCCTATGACCCTTGACAATGCTAAATTCTTTTGTCGTATAAACAACCCTTAATGAAGTCTAAGAACGCTGTACGCTGTTTACTTAAGAAGTACCGTAAGGGTACGCTAGTTGCGTAACGATCGCTCAACCGAAGGCGAGACGCTCAAGCGTCACGTTCGCTCACGGCCCAGTGATCACAGGACAACACGTTATTGGCTATGACTAGAGTAATGATTCGCTATGGCGTAGCGGACACTCGAGACCACGAGGAGATCACCAGCGGCGCAGACGCTCACAACGCTATACCTTTATGTCTAAACCTTTTATCAAAGTAATACACAGAATACCTTAATGTGAATACAGGGTGTAAGTGCAACCTTGTGTAACCTGACTAACTACAAAGCTGCTTGAGCGTCACCGACGCTCAAGTGAACACTTAAAACTATAGGAAATACACAGATACTGGTTTAGGGTCCAAAGCCTATTATCTGTATTATAACTATTATACTTGCAAAAAGAATCACAGTACAAATGATACACTACAATATAACAGAGACTTCCTAACCAAATGACTATACAAGAAATACAATACAATACTATGCTGATCTAATACAATACAATACTAGTCAATGGGAGATACGAGAGAAAAGAGAAGGGAGAGAGAGAGAGAGAGAAATGGAGAGAGATGAGAGAAATTGGCTCACAGTAAGACAATGATTACGGAGAGAAAACTTACGCACAAAGGGTATGATCGCATGCGCCTCGATATCCAGCTCCCGATTATCAGCAAGAAAACCGTTGATGAGAGTGAAGTTGGATATGGTCGGCCTGCCTATTTATGCCCCACACACAATGCAATCTCATAGTCCCTACAATCCCATTGTCCATTGGACGAAGGAATTCGGCCCCGCATCATAACAAGAGGTCATAGGTTGATTCATACAGGTGGGCTGTGACGATTTCCAACAGCTCAGGTGGGTGGGAAACTGGGTTTCCCGCCGCATACCTGAGTATGAGTAAATAATAGAAATGGACATAAACTTCTTATGTCCATAACTATCCGCACGAGCGATTAATACGCTCCAAACCAACACCGGAATATTGTTAATTAAATACTCTTCCGATGGGTACCAAACACTGCTGTATGATTCCTGTTAGACCCTTCGCACAATACAAAGAGGGATTCCTCCGTTCAGGGACATTCTATATTAACCAAACTTTCAGAATCTATCAAAGGGACCATGGTCTACAAACTACATTAATTGTGAAAATATGTAACGAATGAGTCACACGCTACGGTTACATAAACTCTACCGTAAATACGCATACCGTGCGTCCGCGGGTGCACGCTATTGCGGGTATGCGCCTTCACGGGAGAGCGTACGCACGCGCAGCGCAGACCAGTGTGCAGTGCAAATATGGTAGTGTGCATAGAGATATTTTTCTGACTTTGACAGTCCACCCTTTGGCAGTCAATAATAACTGCCACTTCCTGAAAACATTTCAAAAGGAGAAAAATATATGTCAGGGGTTAATTCATTTCCATGGTTGGGTAAGGAAGAAGAGAGGAGTAGGTGTGAAAAGGGTATGACCTAGTGAGATAGCAGAAGCATGTGTGTATGAGTCCATGTTTGGGGGGGGTCATGTATCATCGTGCCGTACGTGTGGTAAATCAAGCTTCGAGGTATTGCGAAGTATACATTTGAATTCCTTCTTATCCCGTGGTACAGGTCTGTGGATGGGCTGTCAAACTTTACCGAGCTCTTTTCGGCTTTTGAACAAAATGGGGAGCACATTTTAGTTGATGATACATGAATGGGGGAATATGTGATTGCTGATATCTGTGCCTGTATTCCCTATACTATGTGTGTTATTACCTGAGGGTTGTAGAGATGAGGATGAAGAACACTTATGGAAAATGCAATGATATTCTATGTCAGGTAAATGTACATCTGTCGTTGAAGTTTTGTTCGGTATCTGTTGAGAGTCGTCTTCTTTGCGCTGTATTGCTCCTTGGGCATGAGCAAATAGCTTTGTCAGTGCCATCAGATTTACAAAAAATGTTGGGCTAGCGTGAGTTTAAAAATACTAGGGAAACTGGGGATCCATGGCAAAGTTCATCAAGTGTCCATATCATAGGTTGTCAAAACTTCATCTTTGGTGCTTGTCTGTTGTCTGTATAGCGTCTCGTCAACTTCCTCGTCCAAGGGGGGTCTTTGTATCTTGGAGAAAAAGCAGAAAAACAGGTGAAAGAAACGGACCTTATAATCGCATTTTCATCACATCATGGTTTCTATCATTGGGTCATAAATCAAATCCAGGTTAATTACAGTTTCCTCACTCCTCAAGCTCATCACTTTTGTACTTTGTTTGCACCTCATTAAAGCCTGCCCGCATCTAAATATCAATCCAATAGATATAACAACACCTAAGATACATAGGAGAAACTTTCCAACATCCATTATGACTCCTTGAGCCCAGTCTCCTAAACCGGAGAACCAATTTCGCGGGTTCAACCATGACACCCAACTAGTCAGCTCATTACCTACAGCGGCAAGGGTGAGATTGTGTTTTCGGCGAAATTCCCATTTTAATTGGAGGATATCGTCCATCTTTTGGTCTATGACCTCTACCGGATCCTCGGTGCTATTTGTGATATACGTGCAACACTTTATGCCGTACTGTGTTGCCAATGTAACACAATATCCGCCTGTTACTGCTGTAAGATAATTAAGAACCATCCTATGCTGAACTAGTTCTGTTTTATAAGCTTGAAGTTCTCTTCCAGTGTATCTGAACGTGTCATCATACATTTCAGTGATATTATCTAACAAATTGGCGAGTGCGGAAATGTATCTATAATTCATCACTCCTCGAGCGGTGCGAGTGAAATCTAACGCTACCAGAACCTGAATCCCGGTGGATTCATGGATAAGATCAGAGGCCGGATGCTCTAACCTTTCTGACAGTTGTCTTTTAACTCGGTGCTCGTAATGAGTGTGAGTATAAGGAGCTTGGGCACCACGGTGTATGTCCTTCATTTTGTCATGTGTAACAGTCATCACTTCAGGCAATACTTTTCCAATATAACACAATCCTTCAGAGTTTGGGGCAAGCCACTTGTACGCCTTTCTCCCGCATATGAAATATGCATCATCGGGGAGAACATATGGGACAGAGAAGGACATTACCATATTACACACCTTCCAGGTGAACTCTCCTGACCCTAATTCTTCCATCTGCTTAATGCACGTATCAGTTTGTACGATATGTGCACAGTATCCTGGTGATACTTCTCCAACTCTAGTAATCCTGTTTCCTAAGGTATACCTATACCGGAAAGATTTTCCTCTACTGGCTATGTGGCGTACAAGCTCTGTATCTGTAGGCATTCTATCTGCTCTGTGTGAAAAGGTCATGGTAAGGTTGCTCCATGACACTTCCCAATTTCCCGGCTTACGGGGATTGGAGATATTAAAACATAAGAGGGACCTATCCACATGGTATTGGTGGAGCTTCAAACTAGGAGGGCTGGAGATGTTAAACCTCCGGTCCACCGGTCTCCCACCACTTAGCTCAAGTACCTCCCCTAACGTTAAAGGAAATGGTACTAGCCCTGATTTGCTATGACCCTGAGGTACTTGGGAGCATACCCAACAATCTGTTTGGTTTAATACGTTACCCACTAAGGAGTGATAGTCACTCAATGGATGCCGGTCCATATGGATATTAAAACTGGATTGGCATTTCTTTATGCACCCATCCTCAATCAAATTGTCACAGAGCCTACAGATACAGTTTTCTTCAGCTAACAATCCATCACAATTTCTTCTATCGGATCGTTTTCTGATACTCGCCTTTGCTTGTTGGTTTGGTTGATCTTGGAAAACTACGCCTCCATCATCATAATCGGAACCCATTCCAGAACCTCTCTCGACCTCTATGGTACTCTCGCCGGAACAGACTGCTCTGGTCAACATCATGGTTAACATCAAAATCCGGATCACAGTCTCTTGGGGCAAGTCCATCTTTGAGGAGGAAATAGAGAAGAATGAGAAGGGGGAAAAAGAAATTTTAAGGGAGAGGGGATGGGAAGTGGAGAAAAACAATAAAAGGGAGAAGGGAGTCAACAACTGCTTTCGGTCTTCAAGGCTCAGGTGCCGCCTCAGTCCTCCTGGAACAGACACTCTAGTGATACAACCTCTACCGTCTGTTCCTTATCACGGGACTTCTCTGGATCAGCAACCTTTTTGCAGTGGGATGAATGGACCCAAGTCTCTCTCTCAGCAACCTTCAATGCTGTGGTGCTAGTCAATAAGACCTGGTATGGTCCTTCCCATCTATCAATAAGACAACCTGAGCGTAGAAAATTTCGTATCATTACATAATCCCCAGGTTCAATGTCATGACAACTACTATCTGGTAAATCAGGAATCACCAACTTCAGATTATCATTTTGATTCCTCAACTGCTTACTCATGTTAATCAAGTATTTTACAGTTACTTCATTGTTACATTTCAAATCATCCTGAGGGTTAATCATGACATGCGGTTGTCGACCAAACAGAATTTCAAAAGGGGACAGGTTAAGAGGGGACCTGGGAGTGGTTCTGATGCTATAAAAAACAATGGGTAAAGCTTCTGGCCACGTCAATCCTGTCTCTGCCATTACTTTACTCAATTTATTTTTAATAGTGCTGTTCACTCTTTCGACCTTCGCACTCGCCTGTGGACGGTACGGAGTTTGCAGCTTGCTATCAATACCCATTAATTTACACATTCCTTGAAAGACATCACCGGTAAAATGGGTACCCCTATCACTTTCAATGATTCTAGGGATACCATATCTACATACAAATTCCTGCACAATTTTCTTAGCTGTAAACATAGCGGTGTTTGTAGCTGCTGGAAATGCTTCGACCCAATTCGAAAAAACATCTATACAAACAAGTACATATTTCAGATTCCGACAAGGGGGTAATTGAATGAAGTCAATTTGTATTACCTGGAAAGGGCCGCCGGCAGGTGGGATATGGGATGGTTCTGTAGGTATTGCTTTTCCAATATTCTTTCTCAGACAGGTAAGGCATGACATTGCTCTTTTACTCGCATGAGAGGAGAATCCTGGGGCGCACCAGTATGCTCTTACCAATTTGCACATCCCCTCCTTGCCTAGATGAGTCAGCCCGTGAGCTGCTTCAGCCAGACATGGAAGGTATGTCCTGGGGGCCACTGGTTTACCATGTCCATCCGTCCAGAGCCCTGAGGACTCCTGGCCATATCCCTTTGCCTTCCAGACTGCCTTTTCCTGTGTGGAACACAAATTCTGCATCTCACACAACTTCTGTGTGTTGATGGTATTAAATACCATCAGTTGTGTGGTGTCTGTCTGTATGGGGGTAGCAGCTGCAAGCTTTGCGGCTTCGTCTGCTCGGCTGTTACCAAGGGATACTGGGTCTTGGCTATATGTATGTGCTTTACATTTGATAACAGCCACTCTGTCGGGTTCCTGTATCGCTGTTAGAAGCCTTTTTATATAAGCTGCATGCGCTATCGGTGTACCAGCTGCCGTCATGAAATTTCTGAGGCGCCATAGGGCTCCGAAATCATGTACTACCCCGAAGGCGTATCTAGAATCGGTGTAGATATTGGCTGACTTACCCTTAGCCAATTCACATGCTCTGGTTAGGGCGACCAGTTCAGCAACCTGGGCTGAGTGAGGTGGGCCTAGCGGTTCCGCTTCTATGGTGTCTTGGTCATTTACGACTGCGTATCCAGTACACAAGTCTCCCGAGTCTGACTGTCTATGACAACTACCGTCAGTGTAGAACGTGAGTTCTGCATCTTCCAGTGGATTGTCACTGATGTCAGGCCTTGCGGTAAAATTTTGGGTCAAATATTCCATACAATCATGTGTATCTTCCTTTGTATTAAATCCTCCTTCCCCATCACTCTCACCTTCCACCCTTTGTGTCTGACCAGGCACACCTGGGAGAAATGTTGCAGGATTTAATGTGCTGCATCTCCTTATGGTGATGTTTACTGGGGCCATTAATGCCAATTCCCATCTTGTAAACCTTGCTGATGAGACGTGTCTGGTTTGGGCAGAATTCAATAAGGCAGATACCGCATGTGGTGTATGGATTGTGAGGTTGTGGCCTAGCACGACATCTTCGCTTTTTGTCACTAGCAATGCTATCGCCGCAACGCTACGCAAGCATGTGGGGAGGGATCGCGCTACCGTGTCTAGCTGAGCGCTGTAGTATGCAACTGGCCTGCTGGTATCACCGTGTTTTTGGGTTAGTACACCTGCTGCGCAACCAGCACTTTCTGTTCCGTATAGTTCAAAGGGTTTCCCATAGTCTGGCATACCTAGTGCTGGTGCCTGCGTTAGGCACTGTTTGAGTCTCTCAAATGCTGTTTCGGATTCGTCTGTATGCGAGATCCTATCAGGTTTGTTTGAGGAGACCATTTCCTGCAAAGGTAACGCCAATATGGAAAACCCTGGGATCCAATTACGGCAATACCCACACATTCCTAAAAACGTCCTGATCTGTTGCTGGGTTTGTGGCAGTGTCATGTCTCTAATGGCTTGGATTCTATCAGCGGTCAGGTGTCTCAGTCCTTGTGTTAGACAGTGTCCCAAATATTTTACCTTAGTTTGGCATAATTGCAACTTGTCTTTGGAAACCTTATGTCCTGTGTCTGAGAGATGAAACAGGAGCTGTTTCGTATCCTTCAGGGAAGCTTCCAGCGAATCTGAACACAGTAGTAAATCATCTACATACTGTATCAATACTGATCCACTCTCCGGTTGGAAAGACTGTAAACAATCATGCAAAGCCTGAGAAAATATACTTGGACTATCTATGAAACCTTGGGGTAACCGAGTCCACGTGTATTGGACTCCTCTGTATGTGAATGCAAACAAATATTGGCTGTCAGGGTGCAGAGGTACCGAAAAGAATGCGGAGCAGAGGTCAATAACAGTGAAAAATTTGGCAGTGGGAGGAATTTGCATTAGGATGACAGCTGGATTTGGCACTACGGGGAACTGACTCTCAACTATTTTGTTAATCCCCCTTAGATCCTGCACTAGCCTGTAACCCCTCCCCCCACTCTTTTTAACAGGGAAGATGGGACTATTTGCTGTGCTGGACGTTCTTACTAGAATGCCCTGTTGTAGCAAGCGCTCTATTACTGGGAAAACTCCTAACTCCACCTCTGGCTTCAGAGGATACTGTGGGATTTTTGGAGCTATCCTACCATCTTTTACTTGTACAACTACTGGAGCTACGTTTGCCATTAATCCAGTGTCCTGTCCATCTTTTGTCCAAAGTGACTCTGGTATCTGAGATGTCATCTCTTCTATTTGGGATGGATTCCTATTTGTCATAATGGGATGTGACATTAATTTTGATGGGGAGTCTAACATGTCTCGTACTTCCTGAGCGTGATTCTCAGGAATGTCCAAGAATACACCTTCAGGAGTACAATAAATGACGCAACCCATTTTACATAGTAAGTCTCTTCCCAGGAGATTGGTTGGTGCCGATGCAGCTAGCAAAAACGAATGCTTGGTATGCAAAGGCCCTATTGTAATCTCGGCTGGTTTGCTAACAGGGTAGTGCTAGACTACTCCTGTTACTCCCATGGCTGGAACTGTCCTACCAGTGGTTCTCATGCCCACTGTCGAATTTATCACTGACTTGGCCGCCCCTGTGTCTACAAGAAAGTTTAAGGTTTTACCAGCTACATTGATTGCAATCTCTGGTTCACTTCCAAGACTGGCAATCAATTTAACTGGCTGCAGATTACAGGTATGGCCACACCCCTATTGGGTATGCTGACCTCCCTGAATCCCGTTGGCAGCAAATACTTGTGGGGGAGTTAGCTGGGAACTACCAGAGGCATGCCAATCTCTGTTCGGGGGGTATCTTTTTGTTTCCACTGTATGTGGCTCAAAACTCCGCCTCTGTGGGCCCTGCTCCCAATGTCGTGTGTCGTGTCGTTGTCTAGGGGGTTGAAAAGATCTTTGTACACTCTTTGTTCTACAGTCTCGTGCATAGTGTCCCTGTTTGTTACAAGAAAAACATGTTATTACACTTGACTTACCCACAGGATTCGGTGGTACATACGCAGGCTGCCTTGTGGTCAGCGCCTGTATACTTACTGACATCAACTTATCACTTTGCGACTCCCTGTGTCTAGTGATGTTTCTGTCGTGATCAATAGCAGCCTCTCTTAATGTGGACACCGACAGACCTCGCCAACATGGTTGCGTGGTCTGAACCCTAGTCTTTAATGTTTCCTTTAAACCATCCATCAGTACAGATACTGCTACTTCTTGGTGGTTTGGGTTGGTCCTAATGTCTTCTATTCCAGTGTACTTTGCCATTTCTAATAGTGCCCGATGAAAATATTCTGTTGCCGTTTCGGACTCTTTTTGTCTAATGGAGAATATTTTGTTCCATTTAACAACGGCTGGGAAATACTCCTTTAGCTGTAAATTTATCCTTTTTACGTTATCTTTGTTGTACACATCAGAAAGTGGTACATCTTTATCTAGTCCACAATCAGCTAAGAATTGAACTGAGTCGACATTTGAAGGTAAACAAGCTCTTAGCAGTATCTGCCAATCCTTGTTGTTGGGTTCTACAGTGTTACCTAGATCCCTGATGTATTTTTGGCTAGCAACTAAGTCTTTCCTGGGGTCAGGAAATTCGGACACTATTGTTCTTAATTCCATTCGGGAAAATGGAGTGTACATGGCAATGTTCCTTATGGGAGTGGCTCCTGATACATCTGTTTTCCCATTGGGAACTGCTATTACTCTAACAGGGTTAACTCTAACAACCTCATTCTGTGTAGATTCTACAACTTGTGGTGAAATTGTTTCGGTATAATGCATGGTGCCGTACTTACCTGTTGACACGACCTCACCTATCCCTCCGCTAGGGGCCTTCGCTAATCTCGTGGGTGTTGCTGTGCCTACTGTGGTCTCTGCTATGGTGGCCGCTAGAGAGAGAGCTGAAATTGTTGCTGGATCGTCTTCTTGATCACACTCCTGAGGAAAGTTCAAAACAGGGTACATCTTGCACGGGTTAGTAATTGCATGGGTTACTTGGTTAACATCATTAACATTTACAGGGTTACTAAGTGTTTGTGTTTTACAACCCAGTGCGTTTCTCTCCGTAATCAACTTCTCTCCTGCTATGTATGGTGGTGGCGGGGCTGTGGCTATCAGTTTCCTGACTGCCCCAGATCCCGCCGCCAGAGCCAAACCTCTCTGTATCTCACCTTCCTGTTGCCACAACTGTAAATAATCATGATGCTGAATTCGTCTCTTTGTTGATTTTATGAGACATATCCTCCTCCTTAAATTTTGTAACACTTCTGGACTGAAGCTACCTATTCTTGGGAATTTCTCCCTGTCTTGTACAGTCATTCTCTCCCATTCATCACATAAAACCTCTGTGTGACTTCCGTATTTTTCACACATGATGTACCTTGCCGACCCGACTGGTCGGTTCTCTGAATCAACCCGAACCGAGGTTGATCGCCCCCTACCTGAACAATTGGCCCCCATAATCTGCAGGTGTTGCTTACTACTCCTTTGATCTTTATATCACGGTCTTCAGCGAACCCTTACAGCAAACCAAATTATTCAAAATAGGCCGGCGGTGGCGGTTTACCGAGTACCCCACTCACTCGCCCACCTCGACCAATACGACCTGATCACACCGATATGGTGCTGGCGTACTCGATACAGGGCCCTACCAGAAACCTTCTGTTTACTGGAACATACGAGGGTTACCCGCAGGACACTTACTCTTTCCAGTAAAGGTGGGGTTGTTAGATAGTTCCTGAGTGACCAGCGAACTTCCCTTTAAAAATAAAAAATTACACAAATCACGTCAGAATGTACAAATAGCGTTTGTGACCACTTTACTCTAATGGTATTAGGTCAGATTACTAACTACTGCACACAATTACGTGCGGTACAATCGTTCAGTACATAAGCACTACCTGTTATGTACTGAGAGATCAATGGAATCGAAAATTGCGGCTGCGAATTCCTTCAGCCAGAGCTTCCAATGGCCTATATGGGTTTTAGCACCAACCCCCGGGGTTGTGCTTCTTGTACCTTTATAGCGGACCTTCTTGTACCTTGTGACCTCCTGGTCTTGTTACCTTGTGGTCCGCTATACTCTAATGCTCATATTTTATTTAACCAAGGATGCCTCCTTAGCCACCGTATATGTCACTTACACGTATGTCCTTTACGAGTACCCGATTTCTTTTTTTGGTTCAACCTCTAAGTTATATAAACTTATGTAATAAAAACACACTCACTCAACACATGTACACTTTCGTTTCTATATCTATTTCTGCGCAGAAATTTTCTTTAGCCCAGCTGTGTTACCAATTAGGAGCAGGATCTGTTAAACTAAATTTCAAATTTTCCAAAAATAGATTTGCGTTATTTACCGCGTCGCGTTATCTACCGCTGTGCGTTACTTATCGCCTTTGCGTTACTTATCGCCTTTTTCACAACTTGAGCTACGTGGGCGTAACCGGACGCTACGTTGCGTAATGTACGCTGCGTGCGTCTGCCTTTGGATTGCGTACGCTAGTCTTTGTTAGAGACACGTGTACGCAAAACAGAAGATCCACCGTAACACAATTTCTACTTTTATCAATGTAGATGATCCCTGATCATCTACCGCACACCACACTGACTGCCTTATCTCCCAGACAAGCCGTGTGTTGGTCTATACTTTAACTATTACCTCTACTATGAAATAACAGCAAATCTTTTTTTAGCACTTTCTATCAACTATAAAAATTGGCAAACAGGAATAGTGATATACGAAATTGAAAAAGAAATGCAGATATATATGTATGCGTGCGTGTATACGCAAGACAGAAGAGAAATAAACAGTTTTAAAAGACACAAGCGTTTTGTTCTTACTTCCGGTTCCCGGATTCCTTCAGCACTCTTTATCTAAGCGAAGCAGACGCTTATCCCGTCAGCACTGCGAGACAACCTCCCACCCTTTGCTGGGGGATAATGTCTGCTGATCTACCTAGTGCAGATATGAGAAGGACAGGACGAGTCCCCAATTGACAATGCTAAATTCTTTTGTCGTATAAACAACCCTTAATGAAGTCTAAGAACGCTGTACGCTGTTTACTTAAGAAGTACCGTAAGGGTACGCTAGTTGCGTAACGATCGCTCAACCGAAGGCGAGACGCTCAAGCGTCACGTTCGCTCACGGCCCAGTGATCACAGGACAACACGTTATTGGCTATGACTAGAGTAATGATTCGCTATGGCGTAGCGGACACTCGAGACCACGAGGAGATCACCAGCGGCGCAGACGCTCACAACGCTATACCTTTATGTCTAAACCTTTTATCAAAGTAATACACAGAATACCTTAATGTGAATACAGGGTGTAAGTGCAACCTTGTGTAACCTGACTAACTACAAAGCTGCTTGAGCGTCACCGACGCTCAAGTGAACACTTAAAACTATAGGAAATACACAGATACTGGTTTAGGGTCCAAAGCCTATTATCTGTATTATAACTATTATACTTGCAAAAAGAATCACAGTACAAATGATACACTACAATATAACAGAGACTTCCTAACCAAATGACTATACAAGAAATACAATACAATACTATGCTGATCTAATACAATACAATACTAGTCAATGGGAGATACGAGAGAAAAGAGAAGGGAGAGAGAGAGAGAGAGAAATGGAGAGAGATGAGAGAAATTGGCTCACAGTAAGACAATGATTACGGAGAGAAAACTTACGCACAAAGGGTATGATCGCATGCGCCTCGATATCCAGCTCCCGATTATCAGCAAGAAAACCGTTGATGAGAGTGAAGTTGGATATGGTCGGCCTGCCTATTTATGCCCCACACACAATGCAATCTCATAGTCCCTACAATCCCATTGTCCATTGGACGAAGGAATTCGGCCCCGCATCATAACAAGAGGTCATAGGTTGATTCATACAGGTGGGCTGTGACGATTTCCAACAGCTCAGGTGGGTGGGAAACTGGGTTTCCCGCCGCATACCTGAGTATGAGTAAATAATAGAAATGGACATAAACTTCTTATGTCCATAACTATCCGCACGAGCGATTAATACGCTCCAAACCAACACCGGAATATTGTTAATTAAATACTCTTCCGATGGGTACCAAACACTGCTGTATGATTCCTGTTAGACCCTTCGCACAATACAAAGAGGGATTCCTCCGTTCAGGGACATTCTATATTAACCAAACTTTCAGAATCTATCAAAGGGACCATGGTCTACAAACTACATTAATTGTGAAAATATGTAACGAATGAGTCACACGCTACGGTTACATAAACTCTACCGTAAATACGCATACCGTGCGTCCGCGGGTGCACGCTATTGCGGGTATGCGCCTTCACGGGAGAGCGTACGCACGCGCAGCGCAGACCAGTGTGCGGTGCAAATATGGTAGTGTGCATAGAGATATTTTTCTGACTTTGACACCCTCCTCCAAGCCTCAGTTAGATTTCTGTGCCCGAACGAGAAGGGTGCACACTAGGTGGCTCTCCTGAGCTGCTTAGTGAAAAGTTCGTTTTAGGTTTTTTATTTTCAGTGAGTCCTGCTGGCAACAGGCTCACTGCATCGAGGGACTAAGGGGAGAAGAAGCGAACTCACCTGCGTGCAGAGTGGATTGGGCTTCTTAGGCTACTGGACATTAGCTCCAGAGGGACGATCACAGGCCCAGCCTGGATGGGTCCCAGAGCCGCGCCGCCGGCCCCCTTACAGAGCCAGAAGCCTGAAGAGATCCGAAAATCGGCGGCAGAAGACGTCCTGTCTTCAAAAAGGTAGCGCACAGCACTGCAGCTGTGCGCCATTGCTGTCAGCACACTTCACACTCCGGTCACTGAGGGTGCAGGGCGCTGGGTGGGGGCGCCCTGAGACGCAATAAAAATATCTTAAATGGCAAAAGATGCATCACATATAGCCCCTGGGCTATATGGATGCATTTAACCCATGCCAAAAATACACAAAAAACGGGAGATAAGGCCGCCGATAAGGGGGCGGAGCCTATCTCCTCAGCACACTGGCGCCATTTTCCCTCACAGCTTCGTTGGAGGGAAGCTCCCTGTCTCTCCCCTGCAGTCACTACACTACAGAAAGGGTTAAATAAAGAGAGGGGGGCACTAATTAGGCGCAGTATAAACAATACAGCAGCTATAAGGGGAAAAACACTTATATAAGGTTATCCCTGTATATATATAGCGCTCTGGTGTGTGCTGGCAAACTCTCCCTCTGTCTCCCCAAAGGGCTAGTGGGGTCCTGTCCTCTATCAGAGCATTCCCTGTGTGTGTGTGCTGTATGTCGGTACGTTGGTGTCGACATGTATGAGGAGAAAAATAATGTGGAGACGGAGCAGATTGCCTGTAATAGTGATGTCACCCCCTAGGGGGTCGACACCTGAGTGGATGAACTGTTGGAAGAAATTACGTGACAGTGTCAGCTCTGTATAAAAGACAGTGGTTGACATGAGACAGCCGGCTACTCAGCTTGTGCCTGTCCAGAAGTCTCATAGGCCGTCAGGGGCTCTAAAGTGCCCGTTACCTCAGATGGCAGATATAGACGCCGACAGGGATACTGACTCCAGTGTCGACGGTGAAGAGACAAATGTGACTTCCAGTAGGGCCACACGTTACATGATTGAGGCAATGAAAAATGTTTTACACATTTCTGATAATACGAGTACCACCAAAAAGGGGTATTATGTTCGGTGAGGAAAAACTACCTGTAGTTTTCCTGAATCTGAGAAATTAAATGAAGTGTGTGATGATGCGTGGGTTTCCCCCGATAACAACTGATAAAAATGTTATTGGCATTATATCCTTTCCCGCCAGAGGTTAGGGTGCGTTGGGAAACACCCCCTAGGGTGGATAAAGCGCTCACACGCTGGTAAGAACAAGGGCTCTACCCTCTCCTGAGATGGCCGCCCTTAAGGATCCTGCTGATAGAAAGCAGGAGGATATCCTAAAATGTATTATACACATACTGGTGTTATACTGCGACCAGCAATCGCCTCAGCCTGGATGTGCAGTGCTGGGTTGACGTGGTCGGATTCCCTGACTGAAAATATTGTTACCTTAGATAGGGACAGTATATTATTGCCTATAGAGCATTTTAAAGATGCATTTCTATATATGCGTGATGCACAGCGGAATATTTGCCGACTGGCATCAAGTCTAAGCGCGTTGTCCATTTCTACCAGTAGAGGGTTATGGACACGTCAGTGGTCAGGTGATGCGTATTCCAAACGGCATTTGGAAGTATTGCCTTATTAAGGGGAGGAGTTATTTGGGGTCGGTCTTTCAGACCTGGTGGCCACGGCAACAGCTGGGAAATCCACGTTTGTACCCCAGGTCGCCTCTCATCATGAGAAGACGCCGTATTATCAGGCGCAGTCTTTTCGTGGACAAGCGGGCAAAAGGTTCCTCTTTTCTGCCCCGTGACAGAGGGAGAGGAAAAAGGCTGCAGAAATCAGCCAGTTCCCAGGAACAGAAACCCTCTCCCGCCTCTGCCAAGCCCTCAGTATGACGCTGGGGCTTTACAAGCAGAATCAGGCACGGTGGAGGGCCCGTCTCAATGAATTTCAGCGTGCAGTGGGCTCACTCGCAAGTAGACCCCTGGATCCTTCAGGTGATACTCAGGGGTACAAATTAGAATTCGAGACGTCTCCCCCTCGCCGTTTCCTAAAGTCGGCTTTACCGATGTCTCCTTCTGACAGGGAGATAGTTTTGGAAGCCATTCACAAGCTGTATTCCCAGCAGGTGATAATCAAGGTACCCCTCCTGCAACAGGGAACGGGGTATTATTCCACACTGTTGTGGTACCAAAGCCGGACGGCTTGGTGAGACCGATTATAAATCTAAAATCTTTGAACACTTACATACAGAGGTTCAAATTCAAGATTGAGTCACTCAGAGCAGTGATTGCGAACCTGGAAGAAGGGGACTACATGATGTCTCGGGACATCAAGGATGCTTACCTTCATGTAAAAAATGTACCCTTCTCATCAAGGGTACCTTAGGTTTATGGTACAGAACTGTCACTATCAGTTCAGACGCTGCCGTATGGATGGTCCACGGCACCCCGGGTCTTTACCAAGGTAATGGCCGAAATGATGATATTCTTTCGAAGGAAGGGAATATTAGTTATCCCTTACTTGGACGATTCCCTGATAAGGGTAAGATCCAGGGAACAGTTGGAGGTCGGTGTAGCACTATCTCAGGTAGTGTTGCGGCAGCACGATTGGATTCTCAATATTCCAAAATCGCAGCTGGTTCCGATGACTTGTCTTCTGTTCCTAGGGATGATCCTGGACACAGTCCAGAAAAAGGTGTTTCTCCCGGAGGAGAAAGCCAGGGAGTTATCCGAGATAGTCAGGAACCTCCTAAAACCGAGCCAAGTCTCAGTGCATCAATGCACAAGGGTTCTGGGTATAATGGTGGCTTCCTACGAAGCAATCCCATTCGGCAGATTCCACGCAAGAACTTTCCAGTGGGACCTGCTGGACAAATGGTCCGGGTCGCATCTTCAGATGCATCAGCGGATAACCCTGTCACCAAGGACAAGGGTGTCCCTCCTGTGGTGGTTGCAGAGTGCTCATCTTCTAGAGGGCCGCAGATTCGGCATTCAGGACTGGGTCCTGGTGACCACGGATGCCAGCCTGCGAGGCTGGGGAGCAGTCACACAGGGAAGGAATATCCAGGGCTTATAGTCTAGCCTGGAGACGTCACTTCACATAAATATCCTAAAGCTAAGGGCCATTTACAATGCTCTATGCTTAGCAAGACCTCTGCTTCAAGGTCAGCCGGTGATGATCCAGTCGGACAACATCACGGCAGTCACCCACGTAAACAAACAAGGGTGGCACAAGAAGCAGGAGGGCAATGGCAGAAGCTGCAAGGATTGTTCGCTGGGCGGAAAACCATGTGATAGCACTGTCAGCAGTATTCATTCCGGGAGTGGACAACTGGGAAGCAGACTTCCTCAACACGACCTCCACCCGGGAGAGTGGGGACTTCACCCAGAAGTCTTCCACATGATTATAAACCGTTGGGAAAAACTCGACAGGTATTGCGCCAAGTCAAGGGACCCTCAGGCAATAGCTGTAGACGCTCTGGTAACACCGTGGGTGTACCAGTCAGTGTATGTGTTTCCTCCTCTGCCTCTCATACCCAAGGTACTGAGATTGATAAGATGGAGAGGAGTAAGCACTATATTCGTGGCTCCGGATTGGCCAAGAAGGAATTGGTAACCGGAACTTCAAGAGATGCTCACGGAGGATCCGTGGCCTCTACCTCTAAGAAGGGACCTGCTCCAGCATGGACCCTGTCTGTTCCAAGACTTACCGCGGCTGCGTTTGACGGCATGGAGGTTGAACGCCGGATCCTGAAGGAAAAAAGGCATTCCGGATGAAGTCATCCCTATCCTGATCAAAGCCAGGAAGGATGTAACCGCAAAACATTATCACCGCATTTGGCGAAAATATGTTGCGTGGTGCGAGGCCAGTAAGGCCCGACGGAGGAAATTCAACTGGGTCGATTCCTACATTTCCTGCAAACAGGAGGGTCTATGGGCCTGAAATTGGGGTCCATTAAGGTTCAAATTTCGGCCCTGTCAATTTTCTTCCAAAAAGAACTAGCTTCAGTCCCTGAAGTTCAGACGTTTGTAAAAGGGGTACTGC
The DNA here is from genome assembly GCF_028390025.1 of Pseudophryne corroboree. NCBI lineage: Eukaryota > Metazoa > Chordata > Amphibia > Anura > Myobatrachidae > Pseudophryne > Pseudophryne corroboree. Next base: position 307,657,828 of record NC_086454.1, on the reverse strand, counting down.
ATATACAGCCTCCTTTTGTGCCTCCAGTGGCACTTTGGGATCTCAATGTAGGTTTTGGTTTCCAAAAGTCACATTGGGTTGAACCACTTAAATCTGTGGAGTTAAAATATCTGACATGGAAAGTGGTCATGCTGTTGGCCCTGGCCGGGGCCAGGTGCGTGTCAGAATTGGCGGCTTTATCCTGTAAAAGCCCTTATCTGATTTTCCATTCGGACAGGGGGAATTGAGGACTCGTCCTCAGTTTCTCCCTAAGGTGGTTTCAGCGTTTCACCTGAACCAACCTATTGTGGTGCCTGCGGCTACTAGGGACTTGGAGGACTCCAAGTTGCTAGATGTTGTCAGGGCCCTGAAAATATCCAGGACGGCTGGAGTCAGGAAAACTGACTCGCTGTTTATACTGTATGCACCCAACAAGCTGGGTGCTCCTGCTTCTAAGCAGACTATTGCTCGTTGGATTTGTAGTACAATTCAGCTTGCACATTCGGTGGCAGGCCTGCCACAGCCAAAAAATCTGTAAGTGCCCACTCCACAAGGAAGGTGGGCTCATCTTGGGCGGTTGCCCGAGGGGTCTCGGCTTTACAACTTTGCCGAGCAGCTACTTGGTCAGGAGCAAATACGTTTGTAAAATTCTACAAAATTGATACCCTGGCTGAGGAGGACCTGGAGTTCTCTCATTTGGTGCTGCAGAGTCATCCGCACTCTCCTGCCCGTTTGGGAGCTTTGGTATAATCCCCATGGTCCTTACGGAGTCCCCAGCATCCACTAGGACGTTAGAGAAAATAAGAATTTACTTACCGATAATTCTATTTCTCGTAGTCCGTAGTGGATGCTGGGCGCCCATCCCAAGTGCGGATTGTCTGCAATACTGGTACATAGTTATTGTTACCAAAAAGATCGGGTTATTGCTGTAGTGAGCCATCTTTTCAGAGGCTCCTTTGTTATCATGCTGTTAACTGGGTTCAGATCACAGGTTGTACGGTGTGATTGGTGTGGCTGGTATGAGTCTTACCCGGGATTCAAGATCCTTCCTTATTGTGTACGCTCGTCCGGGCACAGTATCCTAACTGAGGCTTGGAGGAGGGTCATAGGGGGAGGAGCCAGTGCACACCAGCTAGTCCTAAAGCTTTCTTTAGATGTGCCCAGTCTCCTGCGGAGCCGCTAATCCCCATGGTCCTTACGGAGTCCCCAGCATCCACTACGGACTACGAGAAATAGAATTATCGGTAAGTAAATTCTTATTTTTTTTTATTTTCTTTTTTCTTTCAGCGGCGCTACAGAGGGCACAAATGGGGGCGTAACTGACCACGCCCCCATTTGAAGCCACGCCCCTATACTTTGCCCGGGGCGCCACAAGGGCAAGAACCGGCCCTGTGTGTGATGTAATGTGAATAAGGGACACTATCGTATGATAAATTGTGAATAAAGTTGCACTACTGTGAGGCATAAGTTGAATTGGGGCTACTATTGTGTGGCCATGCCCCTTGCCAGCAAAAACACATACCTTTTTGTGCACACTGTTCTTATTTAAATTACAGGTGGTAGGAAAAAAATAAAAGGACTGCTATGGGTGGGGGGTGATGGTGCTGGGAAAGGGGTGCAGGGTCAGAGGCGGAACTAGCGGTGGTGCTATGGGGCACCAGTCAAAATCTTGTCTAGGGCATCATATTGGTTAGGGCCGGCTCTGTCGCCGCCCACCAGGTAGTGCATTTTAGCTGTGCAAGTGTGTGATCACATGTGCAGCCGAGCGGTACAAAAAAACTTTGTGCAGTTTTTGAGTTGCCCAGAACTTACTCAGCCGCTGCGATCAGTGGCGTAACTAGGGGTCCGCAGCCACTGTGAGCGCTTGGAGGCATGCAGGGCAGCGGGGCACCCTAGCCGCTACCACTGATTCTGTTTTGTGAAGGAGGGACATAGAGGGCACAGTGCGCGCCTCTCTTGTGTGTCCCTCCTGGGTCTCCGGCGGCAGTGGCGTGTCTGTTTAATGAAGTTCCCATTCATGAGCCAATCAGAGCTCACGAACGGGCACTTCATTAATCAGACACGCCACTGCCGCCGGAGACCCAGGAGGGACACACAGGAGAGGCGCGCACTGTGCCCTCCATGTCCCTCCTTCACAAAACAAACAGCACAGCAGCTGGGGTGCCCGGAGGGGAGGGGAGGGATTGGGGTGTACCTGGCACTGGGGGGGAGCATATTTGGGCACTGGGGGGGAGCATATTTGGCACTGGGGAGAGCAGAGCCGGCCATAGGCATAGGCAAACTAGGCAATTGCCTAGGGCATTTGATATGCCTAGGGGCATCAGCAGCTTTTGCTGATTAAAATGATATGCAGCATGCCTATATTCTGTATGTAGCATTTCATATGCAGACACAGCCACAGTCTCACACAGTATATAGGCATGCTGCATATCAGTTTAATCAGCAGAAGCTGCTTGTGCATCCTAGCCACATAGCAATGCAAATAAGATGCATTTTCATTAAAAAAAGGTGCCCAACGTTAGCATTGAGGCAAGATTTGTGAGGACACATCTGTATCCAAGCAGAGGCAGAGGTCACAGTGTTAGTGGAAGTGTGAGTGCTGTGTGCATGTGAGTGGGTTGGTTGTGCAGTAGTGTTCGGAATATGTGTAAGGAGCATTATGTGTGTCATGTAAAAATGCATTAATAATGTGCAACATATGTGTAAAGGGCCACTATATGTGTCATTATGTGTATAAGGGCATTATTAATGTGTGGCATATGTGTAAGGGGCACTATGTGTGTCATTATGTGTATAAGGGCATTAATAATGTGTGGCATATGTGTAACAGGGTACTACTGTATGTGTGTCATTATGTGTATAGGGGCACTAATAATGTGCAGCAAATGTGTAGGGGGCACTATGTGTATCATTATGTGTGTAAGGGCATTAATAATGTGTGGCATATGTGTAAGGGGCACTATGTGTGTCATTATGTGTATAAGGGCATTAATAATGTGTGGCATATGTGTAACAGGGTACTACTGTATGTGTGTCATTATGTGTATAGGGGCACTAATAATGTGCAGCAAATGTGTAGGGGCACTATGTGTGTCATTATTTGTATAAGGGCATTAATAATGTGCGCAATATGTGTAAGGAACATTATGTGTAAAAGGGCATTAATAAAGGTTGTCATAATGTGTAAGGCGCATTATGTTTATAAGGACATTAATGTGTCTCATATGTGTAAGGGGCATTACTGTGTGGAATTATGTGTATAAATGCATTACTAATGTGTGGCATTATGTGTATAAGGTGCTTTACTATCTATAGAAAGGGCACTACTGTGTCATCTAATGTGAATAAAGAGCAAGAAGGTGTGGTGTAATGTGAATAAGGAGCAATTCAGTGTGATGTAATGTGAATAAGGGGCTTTACTGTGAGGAGTAACGTTTATAAGGTAAAGTGATACTACTGTGGGATGTAATATGAATTATGGACACTATCGCAAGATAAAATGTGAATAAAGTTGCAGTACAGTGTGGCGTAATTGGTTACTATTGTGTGGCCATGCCCCTTCCCAGCAAGAAGATGCCCCTTTTTGGGCTGTGCGTCAAATATACGAACTGTTCCTATTTAAAATATAGGGGGTACAAGGACTGCTATGGGTGAGAGGTGATGGTGCTGGGAAAGAGGTGCAAGGTCAGAGGCAGAGGTGCTAGAGGGCACCAGCCAAAATCTTGCCTAGGGCATCATATTGGTTAGGGCCGGCTCTGGGGGAGAGCATATTTGGCACTCGGGGAGCATATTTGGCACTGGGGGGGAGCATATTTGGCACTGGGGGGGGCATATTTGGCATTTGGGGGGGCATATTTGGCACTGGGGGGTATATGTGTACCTGGCATAGGGGGGGTGGCATAGTTGGCACTGGGGGTATATGTGTACCTGGCACTGGGGGGGGCATAAACAGCACTGGGGGCATATGTGTACCTGGCACTGTGGGGGAATATCTGGCACTGGGAGCACAGCCCTAGCTACAAGCATTACCCCCTGGTTACAAGCACAACACCTAGCTCATGAAATCCCTGGCAACAAGCATTACCCACTAACAACGAGCATGACACCCAGTGCATGAAACCCCTGGCAACGAACATTACCACCTGGCAACAAGCTTGAAACCCAGCACATGATACCTCTGGCAACAAGCATAACACCTACCGCATGAAACCCCTGGCAACGAGCATGACACCCTGAGCATGGAATCCCCTGGCACAGTGCATGAAACCAAGAGCATGAAACCCCTGACAACGAGCAGGTAATTTAAAAGTAATTAGAAGCCTTACTGTAGGACTTAATGTGTAATGGGCATTGGGGTGTGTGGCATAATGTGTCACAGGCATTACGGTGTGTGGCATACTATATCTCGGGCATTGTGGTATGTGGTATAATGTCTCAGGGTCATTGCAGTGTGTAGCATAATGTATAACGGGCATTGCGATGCGTGTCATAATGTATCACAGGCATTACGGTGTGTGGCATAATGTGTCAGGGGCATTGCGGTGTGTGGCATATTGTGTCATGGGCATTATGGTGTGTGGCATAATGTCTAAGGGCCATTGCAGTATGTGGCATAATGTATACTGGGCATTACTATACGGAGGAAAAATGACAAATAATGTAAGGGGCATGAATCAGGATTCTTTTTTTTTCTGTGGTGGCCAACGTCTGGGTATAAGGTAGTCTTTTCCTGTGATGCCACACCCCTTTATGCAAAGCCACGCCCATTTCAGCAAGACCGCACCCCTTTTTGCAGATTCACCACTTTACTAGTGCCAATTATGGGGGGGGGGGGGGCAGAGAATTTTTGGCTTGGGGGAGAAAAATTTCTAGTTACGCCACTGGCTGCGATCATTTCAGACTGTCTGGGTCCGGAAATTGACGTCAGACACCCGCCCTGCAAACGCTTGGACACGCCTGCGTTTTTCTATCCACTCCCTGAAAATGGACAGTTGCCACCCACAAACGCCTTCAATCTCCTTGCGATCGGCTGTGTGAATGGATTCTTCGTAAAATCCATCGCAGAGCAACGATCTGCTTTGTACCCGTGCGACGCGCCTGCGCATTGTGGTGCATACGCATGCACAGTTCTGACCTGATCGCAGCGCTGCAAAAAACGCTAGCGAGCGATCAGGGCTGAATGACCCCCTAAATTGAATCTTACATGGTAAATGTGACTTTAGAATTTATCAGTGACACTGTCTAGACATTGATAGCCTGCCTTATGTAGGTGATACGGCACTAACCTTACTGTAACTATAGCATTTACTGCTAACACCGCCAAACCACATGTCCTGGTGCATAAGTTACTAATTTCTCCTGGCGTCTCCCTGGTACTTGCATACTGTAGGCTACAATTGCAGAGTTGGTCACATCCTGAGTTGCATCCAGTTTCGTAATCTGCACAAAATGTTTTTTTTTCTTTTCTTTTAATCTTTCTGGCGCGTTTCCCTCCTGCGTTTTGGATGTAAAAGTGCGTAAAACCTGCGCCAGCCTGCCTATGCTTTAGAAATAAGGTCCAGAGTTTATTGCTTCGGTCTTGGTTCACTTCACTTACTTCAAATGACTGAAAATGTGGTATATTTTGGTGTCCAATCTGCAAACAACATGAAAAGACAAGCTCGGCTGCTACATTGCAATTATCTAGGCGGTCCCTGTGATTCTCTGTGTGTCTATAATTTAGGGTATCAACGGTGGGAAATTGCAGCACCTTTTACTTTGCTCTTCGTACGACTTAATATTGTATAATTCTGTAGCAGCATGAAAGTATCTTCTGTAGCTGGAGTTGCCATGGCGACGAGCCCCAGTCATACCGTCCCCGTCTGCGAAGAATCCGCCGCTCCCTTCTGTAACTAGTGAGGATGAAACGCGAAGGCTGATAAGACGTTAGAGACTTCTCCTGGGACAGGATGAAATAGGTCCAGGATATCAATAGCAGTAATAATATAAATTGTTGTCTTTTCTCACAGTTAATGAAAATAAGAATTTACTTACCGATAATTCTATTTCTCGGAGTCCGTAGTGGATGCTGGGGTTCCTGAAAGGACCATGGGGAATAGCGGCTCCGCAGGAGACAGGGCACAAAAGTAAAGCTTTTACAGGTCAGGTGGTGTGTACTGGCTCCTCCCCCTATGACCCTCCTCCAGACTCCAGTTAGGTACTGTGCCCGGACGAGCGTACACAATAAGGGAGGATTTTGAATCCCGGGTAAGACTCATACCAGCCACACCAATCACACCGTACAACTTGTGATCTAAACCCAGTTAACAGTATGATAACAGAGGAGCCTCTGAAAGATGGCTTCCTAAACAATAACCCGAATTAGTTAACAATAACTATGTACAAGTATTGCAGATAATCCGCACTTGGGATGGGCGCCCAGCATCCACTACGGACTCCGAGAAATAGAATTATCGGTAAGTAAATTCTTATTTTCTCTATCGTCCTAAGTGGATGCTGGGGTTCCTGAAAGGACCATGGGGATTATACCAAAGCTCCCAAACGGGCGGGAGAGTGCGGATGACTCTGCAGCACCGAATGAGAGAACTCCAGGTCCTCCTTTGCCAGGGTATCAAATTTGTAAAAATTTACAAACGTGTTCTCCCCTGACCACGTAGCTGCTCGGCAGAGTTGTAATGCCGAGACCCCTCGGGCAGCCGCCCAAGATGAGCCCACCTTCCTTGCGGAATGGGCCTTAACAGATTTAGGCTGTGGCAGGCCTGCCACAGAATGTACAAGTTGAATTTTGTTACAAATCCAACGAGCAATCGACTGCTTAGAAGCAGGTGCACCCAACTTGTTGGGTGCATACAGTATAAACAGCGAGTCAG